>NC_071467.1:128233434-128330934 GCF_028500815.1 Rissa tridactyla
AGAATATTCCTTCAACCGTTGAATCCTTTTCCCATATAGGAGTGTATGCATTCTGTATATTTTTAAAGTTTCTATGTTTTTAAGGATTGATAACAGGACAAGAGGTAACTGGCACAAACTTGAGCATAGGAAGTTCCACCTAAACATGAGGAGGAACTTCTTTACTTTGAGGGTGGCAGAGCACTGGCACAGGCTGCCCAGAGAGGTGGTGGAGTCTCCATCTCTGGAGACATTCAAAACCCGCTTGGACGCGCTCCTCTGCAACCTGCTCTGGGTGACCCTGCTCTGGCAGGGGGGTTGGACTAGGTGATCTCCAGAGGTCCCTTCCAACCCCTACCATTCTGTGATTCTGTGGTATATTATCTGCAGAATAAATTCAAATTCTGTTAAGTTCAAAATATATACTGTAAAAGCTACTATGGATATACTGAGGAGCTAAGGAAGATATTCTAATTCAAATTGCTCAAATACATCATATCTTTGGGGAGTTTTAGAGCTGTAATTGGCAAAACACCTAATGTCAGTATTTAAAATCTTACGGTTTTATTGCAAGTTGTCTGCCTAATAGACCTACGTATTTTTTGTTAGATTATGTTGAAAAGAAAGCTTTAGAAGAATGCATGCAAAAGGAAGACAGAAAGGTTTATCAAGTGCTTTGTGTCTGCTCCCAGGTTGTTGGTTTTTAGTGGTAGAACTGCAATACTAACAATATTGTTTACTAAAATTTAATCAGCACACCTGAATAAGTCAAAATGAAAAGATTCCACGCATATATAAATTTGTGTGGTATACGTTACTTTTACAATTTAATCATATTGGGGTTTTATTAAATTTATAACATGACAGTCTGATTTAAGTAATTATGAAAGCACATTCTTAATTTCATTATTTCAAACAAAAAAAAGTTGATTTGTGTAATGATCATTAAGGCATCATGGTTCAGTAACTGTGCATTGGTTACAATGTTTTCATGTGGGAGCCAGGGATGAGTTTTTTTTCTTGATGGTGACAGATGCTGAAATCTAATTTTATTCCATAAAAACAGACAAACAAACAAACAGAAAACCCCCAAACCTAAGAGCCCCGAGAGATAAGGCAAGTAGAGACTTGTAGTGTTTCTGTGTGTTTGCTGCGTTTTGAGAAGTTACATTTATGTTAATGGTTTATCCTGAAAAGCTGTGGCCTGCACGTGCTAGTCTGAAGCAAGGAAGAAAGGAAAACTTTGCTGAAAATCAGCTTACATTGCTAAAGCTCTCTTAAATTTAGGAAATTACATTTTGCAAAAACTGAAGTAATATCAACTTCCGTACCTCTGAGAGTCCCATACACTACAGTGTAAGGCCGTTAGCCTGCGTTATTATACCTAAGTAAGTTTTACTTTATAGTAGAATAAATAGGTAAAATCGATACTTTTCTGTAGCATCGATCCTGCCGATTGCTGTGTATGGCCAGGTGGGTGCCAAATGCCCTCCCTTCACACTGAATAAAAATGCCTATGTGTTGAAGGCAAGACAAAATCATGCCTCAATTTTAATTGTAGAATAAAACTAAAGGAGTGCTACCCATACCTCCAGAAACCTCACCTCACTACAGAGAGTTTTGACCCGTTACTTCTGAGCTGTTGCGTTGTGTTGCCCAATTTCCCGTCCTTCTGTCCCCGTCCTTCTCTTTGGTTAGGCAGTTAGCCCCTTGGAAATGAGTAGTTTCGCGTGCAAAGCGTGGAGGTAAAATCAGTGGTTCAGACCACACTAGAGACTCCATCCGGAGCCATCAGGCAAGTATTTTGTGCAGTGGTATTTTATTAGAAGTGTTTGACTTTTTGCCTTAGTCTGCACCTGGAGCGTCCTCCTCCGAAGGGCTGCGTGGGGAGGTGCACGGGGTAGGCATTAGGCAGAGCATCTAACGCTCCTGAGTAGATGGGAAAGAGTTAAATGGGAAGGGAATGCTAAACATTGGCACTAAAATTGCTTTTGGCATGCAAATACCATGCTTTTCCTGACATAAATATTTTCAGAATAGGCCATTAGAGTTCAGGTATATAAAACCCTGCTTTTACTGGAAATTTTAATGTTGTAGTAAACCTGGAGATTTATAGTGAAAAATTGATGTCTGTTATCTCACTTTTATCTTTTTAACCAGCGGTTTTATAAATGCTATATCTTTGATCTGGCTTTTTCCATCTAGAGACTAAGCTATATACTCTAATAGGAAAGTCGTTTTTAAACAGCTTCCCACACTGAACAAGCACGGTATTGTGGATCTGGCACGAAGATGTAACATGCCATTACCGCAGATATAGAACAATCTATCCAACTATTTTCCAGCGGCGGGAAAAGAAACCTTTTTAGCACCACGAGTAACCCTCTGTGGTAACAATCTGGCTTTGAGAGAGGGATCTAGAAATGTATTTCCAAGGCCGTGTCCTCGGGGCGCTGCACCTCGGGCTGCCCCAGTGGGTCCAGCCTTGGGGGCAGGAGAGGGCTCGGTCCTTTGCCCCGTCACCCCACGTCTCCGTCAAGTCGTCTCCCGCCTTTGTCTCTCTCAGAGCAGCTGAGTCACTTCCTGGGTTTAAATCTTGGCGTAAAAGCCTTCTTTACCCCCACCCCCCCACCCCCCTCGGCATACAATGGATTCTCTGTGGAGCAGGGAGGGATACTGCACGGGGAGATGCGAGGTGGAAACAAAACGTGCTCCGAGGTCTGCCGTCGTTTTCACAGGTCCACCTGGAAATAAACCCCTCACCCTCGTGGGAAGGCGAGATACAGCACTTAGAAAACATTAGCTGCAGAAGCACACCACACAACAGCCTCTATTTTTATTATTTTCTTTTTTTTTTAATTTATTTTCCTCCCTTCTCCGCTACCCAGGGGTGGTTGCTCTGGCACTTGAAGAAGTGCCATGAGCAGCAGGAGTCGGGACGGGATCGAGTGTCAGCAGGGATGGGAGAGGAAGAGTGTGAACTGGGAAAGCACGATGGGCTTCTGCGCACGATCAAGAATTGCCCCATAAAGCGGCGTGTCATTCAGTGAAACTGTGAAACTTGGCAGATAGACCTGATTTGTTTCTTTCACAAAATATCGTGTTGCAGAGTCATAGTGTGTTCTGTCTCGCCCGGGTTGGATAGGAGTGGATTTTTGTCTTTCTATTGCAGGAACAAAATGCTCAGAGCACTTCAGGTCCTTCCTCTGCCCGGTATCTTAATTTCTTATACAATGTCTCTTTGCAGAAATAAAGGTTAAAGGCTCAGGAAATTTCCTTAGGAAATTTTTTTTCAATTTTTTCTCAGAAAGCGGGTAGAAAAATTGAGTTCAGTTAACTCAGTCATTGCTCAATCTTCGTAGATCTGGAGAAGGGCTGTCGTGGATCCTGGCTGTATCCCACATTATTGGTATGACCTTGGTGGAGTGGGTTGACTTCAGTGAGTCTTGGGTTCCCGCTAGTAAAAAGTAGACAGCAACTTCTTGAATCACCAAAGATGCGCTGAAGAGAAACCGCCTTAAAATCTCCGAGGTGGTTCATATCAGCGTGCAATTGCCCATGGAAATCTGCATAGAGGGAAAAAATAGCATTAAAACCTGAAATACTTCAAGCCAAAGAAAAAGGTACAGAATGGAAAATACTTAACTGGTAAGAGGATTATATTGACCTCTTCAAACAGCTCCTTGGGGCCAGGTAGCCCTTTCAACATGTAAGGCAAAGGCTGGATTTGTTGACACGTGGATGAAGAAGTGCGTTTCCTGAGCGTGCTTTACATGTGGGGTCAAACGGGCTCCGGCTACGGGTTCCCAGCCAGGCGGGTTGCCGCAGGAGCCGTTTAAGCGCTGCTTACAATCCACATAGAGGCTGTTTAAAGAGCTGGTGGCAGCTTTGGGAAACGCTGGGTATTTGAGCCCTAAGGAGAGTTTCCCCGGAGGGATGCGGTGCACACCTGCCTGAGGTTGGTCGGGAGTTAATGCTCAACGCCTCGGCGGCCTCAGCCTCCGCCTGCTGCACATCCCGGAGAGGGGCTGGGATTGGGAGCGCTCAGCACCCAGCAGGATGCGGCCCCGCAGGTGGCCAGAAACAGCCCAAGAACCCGGGTTCTTGGTTAGATGGCTTTTTTTTCTTTTGTTTGGTGAAAGGAGCACAAACGTGTGGGAGCAGCTAGGAGAAGAATAAGTTTAAGTCATTAAATGTACAAATGAAAAAAAAAGAGACAAGTAGAGAAAGCTCTTTACAAAATATGAAATTCTGTTAAAGCAGCAAGACGGCACAACATAAGGAATGTTTGGTACATGTTATTGAAACTGAAAAATCAGAGTATGGAATGAATTATAATTTAGCATAATCCATAATTTTACAGTTTTCATTTTGAATTATTTATCTTATATGATTTGATTAAAGATAAAACTGGCTGACAAGATCTTAAACATCCCTGCATGTCTTAATGACAAATGAAAAAAGTCCTCATTATAACTTCACCATTTTTAAATTTTTATTTGTATTGTTTCTATATAGCTCCCTTTTATTTTTAAAGCATATTTCAGATATGCATTGTGTACATGCGATTCCATAACCCATCAGGCTTCAGTGTTGCCTCAGTACCTCTGATTCAGTAAATCAGATCATAGGCAGCATGCTGTCATATAATAAGGTGTCTGATCCTTATTACCAGTTTGTTGATGCACAGACTCCTTCAAATTGACCATTGCAACACATGGTTTCCCCTGAAACTAGCTGTGATAATTAGCGTGGCTCTAATGAGACAGAATGTCACTGATCTTGTGCTGAACTGTCGAGTATCGACGCTACGGATGGGAACTGTCAAAGCTTGCCATCTGTGACAGAGCTTGGCATATTCCATTTGCAAGGTAGAGCATGCTCAATAGACTGTTTTTAAACAAATGGTCCATTTCTTGATTAGGGCTCTGTGTTCTGTTACCGTGGAAGACTTTATATCATAGTTAAACTTTTTTCTTTTTTTCCTTTTTTTTTTTTTTTTGCTGGGGTAAGCTCGTTTGGAAATGAAAACGTTACTAAATCTCAAACCAGTGCCTTCAGTCCTCTGTTAGCTTTTTGGGGAAAGGTGGGGGGGAGCTTATAGTGTATTTATTCTTCTTCCTCTCCCCAGTTATCTTAATGTAGCGCTTCTAAGGCTAGCAGTTCCACAAGGCTTTTATCTGCTTTTTTTTTTTTTTTTTTTAAGCAGCGAGAGATAGGGACGGTGTAGTTCTGAAGGATAGAGGAGCAAAAATTAAAAAGTCTTGGATGACGCGCAGTGGGAGCACGTGTGCTGGGGATGAAAGATGGACTCGGTCAGGAGAGTCGGGCGCCCGGGCTCCCGAGACCGGCCCCGCAAAACACCGTGCAAAAAGTCCAGCGCTGCTTATCATTCCAAAATATGCTTTGTTGCTTTTTATTTCCTCCTTCTCTGGCAGACCACACAGGGCTTGTTCTGAAGAACATTTTCACTAATCTGATCAGGCAGCCAAATACGCCGGGAAAACTGCTTTAATGATCCCACTAATTACCTCAAGTCAATATGAACTGTATTATTAGACTGAGGGAAAATATTCCATTAGGTCTCCCCCTTGGGAGTTTCTCCGCTTTGTGATGTCACCGAAGCCTTCGCCCTCTCGCTTGTAATTAATTTTATTTACACACGCAGGCACGCACAAGGTCACACCTGCACAACCGGAGCTGGCCAGGGAGCTAGTGGCACTCAGGCTTAATCAGATCTGTCATAATTACCATTCTGCATGTTTCTGACACACGCTGTGAAATATTTCAATTTAACTGCCGCTACCAGCACAACCAGATGTAGTGTGAGTGTGGCTGCATTGGAAATATTATTCCTCAGGATAAACTCTCTCCTCCTCCTTTTTCCTCCCACCCCCTCTCCCTTTTACAGCTAATGTGGCACAGAAGCTGATGTATCCTGTAAATCTTGAATGCAGCGCTAGATTGATAACAGCAGATTAGACAGTTTAACCACAAACAGCTTGTTCATTTTTCACAAATGAAAACCACATGTGGTGTAACTAAAATTTCAGGCTCCTTTTTTTTTTTTTTTTTTTTACCCCTCCTCTTTGGTTGTTGTTTCCTTTTGTGTGTGTGTGTGTGTTAAGGTTTGCTTTTCACTGTAAAGGGGAGAAATAAAAGAGTAAACATATAGGGGGAAAGAGACGCTGCCGTCTTCGGAGATTATTTCTCCATGACCTTTATTAAAAACCTTCCTCGCTTTGGCAAAGAAATCAGATATCGCACAGGGGTTTTGTCTCTCACTCTGAGACTTTCTAATCTCTGGGTTTTATGCCCACTTATTAAAGAAGTCATCCTACTGTGCTGTTTTTCAAAATAACGTGCCAGCAAACACCTCGCTTCAAGAAGAGCTTCTAACCAAAAACGTGGTCTTCGCTGCTACCTGAATTTAGCAGAAATAAAATTTTCCGCCAAAGTTTTTCACCACAAATTTTGGCTCTCTGCTAACTCTTCCCTCTACCTCTTCCTTTGGGGAAAAGATTCTTTTGAAAAAAGAATCCTCTTTAAAAAAGAATCCTCAAAGTGTCTAGAATTTTGGCAAATGGAAAATTGATTATTTTTTTTTATTAAAACATTCCAGTATTTCTTACGAAAAACAGATATGGTTAGTTTTTAGGAAATGAAATGTTGTCTGTAAATTGTTTTGCTTTTTGTATAAATCCATTTTTTTCAGTTAAATTGTTCAGCTTGCCCTAATTAAACAGCCTTCAGTACTTAGTAAGGGGTTTTTTTGAAACCATCTACTCTTTAGTGGATCACTGTTGGCTACTTTTGCTACACAGAGAAAAAATTAATGCAGTGTTGATAGAAAGTTTTAATTATAAGGTTCTATAACAATTCTTACAGCAAGGAAAAAAAAAATTAAGTGCGCAGACTGCCACTGAGCAGATTCCCCAAAAGCTGTTGCAGGTATTGTCAGGCGAGAGGAATGGTGCAGTGCATCTGATAGAAATTCATCAAATCTAATCTGTAATAAGGCTTCCAGGGGAGGTTTAAAAAAAAAAAAAAAAAAAGTAGCTTTAGTAAGAGATTGTTTTATCCATTGCCAGTGATTTGGGATGCAGTGGCAATATTGAAAGTGCAGGAGATGTGGAGCTAAGACTCAGTGTTCGAAGTCAGTCAGAAGAAGGTGAGCAGGGTAGTTTTTGAAAGCCACTGAAGGC
Source organism: Rissa tridactyla (assembly GCF_028500815.1). Taxonomy (NCBI): domain Eukaryota; kingdom Metazoa; phylum Chordata; class Aves; order Charadriiformes; family Laridae; genus Rissa; species Rissa tridactyla. Next base: position 128,240,619 of record NC_071467.1, read on the forward strand.
ACGGTTTGTAGCAGAAAATTTGGCTACAGAGATGGCCCCCCCAGACTGCTGCCGAGGGGGTTAAAGACCCACGCTCGTACCACTTGGCCAGCAGTTACCGGCTGCATTACAAGTCTCCCAGAGCTGAGCTGGAGTAGGTCGGCGTAGGTGTGCCATCAGTGTCCTTGCTGCACTTCCGTGACTGACTCCCCTGGGGTCCGTGCAGACCGCGAACAAGGGGAAATCTTGTCCTGGAGGTGCATCTGGAGCCCTGGACGTGCTATGGCTGCAGAGGTCTCAAAAATGAGCCTGGAGTAAGGGGAAGAGGAGGGCAGGAAGGGCTCGCGTTGGAAGAGATAATGCTGAAATGAACCATCAGGATTCTTGCAGGGGTCCGGAAATCCAGCTCTCATTTCTTCGCAGAACTATTCGAAAAATGTTGTGCAGTTGGGAAGCACCGGATTGCCGAAAGAAAAAAGTGCGGCACCCTCTCCCACCTCCTTTGAGTCTTTTAGTTTTTCTTTCTTAGGTAGAGGTGTTTCGGTTCCTACACTCCAGATGCGTGAATCAGCTCTTCCTCAGGCAGCACCTGCTGTCTGCCTGACAAGAGGTGCTGTTTCTGGCAGGATGGATTTTCTTAATCTCTCTCTTCCCACTTTTTGTATCCTCACCTTCTGTTTTGTTTTCCTCTCGCCACCTTCGCTAATTCCTCTGGTTATAGCTCCCCTCTTAGCCTTCCTTAGACTTTTTCCCACCCCTTTCCTCTCCCGTATATACCCTCACCATCCGCTCTTGCTCCATCTGCCCCTTTCTCCTGTCCTGCTGCTGTCCCCCTCTATGCCAGAGCTGCACCTGGGACATCCCACCCCAGGTGCATCCCCCACTCCCACCCAGTTGCATTGCACAAGCGCCTGCTTGTGCGTGGGGTGCAGGGTGGGCACCCTGGGGTGGTGGGGAGCCAAGGGCTGGTTGCCAGCACCGCCAGCTTCGTGGGTGAAACATCATTCCCGTCCCCGCATGGCGACACGCGTTTAGCTGGGAAAAGAGCCACGTTCTTGATTTCTCAGTTTTCTCGTGCCTGCTGTGGGCAGAGAGCTGATTCGGGAGGCTTTTGAAGATTCAGCGTATCGGTGTTTTAACATGAAAAAACTAAAGCGCTATTAAAAAGAGAAAAAAAAAAAAAGAAAGAAGGGGAAAAGTCTGAGCGAGCTGCACGAGAGTTAATGACGTACGGAAATGAAAACAAAGCTGTAGTGGCAGAGCCGAGAGGAGGCTGAGGAGTTAGCGAGCAGCCCGTGGTTCCCGGCAATGGGGGAAGCAGGGTACCAAGTAAACAGCGCAGAAAACAAAAGCGAGCTCAACCCGTAACTAAACAGGAAATGACAGGGTAAAATTCCTCCCCAAAAAAACCCAGAGCTGCTAAACACGTTACTGCAAAGAATAAAGGCATCTTATGCAAACACAAATATACGGTAACGGTCCGATAAGCGGTTTGTTAAAGGAGTGACAGATTACTATTCAGGTGAAGGGTTGTTGGGCAAAGGAAGGAGTAAGAAATAATAGATGTGTATTTTCTCCCTGAACATTAAACTGGATAATTCAAAATTCACACGACACCTGAAAGCGTTACAGGATTTCTAGGTGCAAGGTGAGAAAGGAGACAGTCTTTTATTCCAGATGATTTTTAATTTCACTGTTCCTAATAATTTCTCATTGTGTCCATTTCTGTATTTTCTTCAAATCAGACTTCTAAGTCAAAATTCAGATTTTTAGTTACAAATTACCCCCAACAGTTGGCATATAATGAATAGGGTAGGGCAAGCACGCAGCTAGCTAAGTGGGGGAGAATTCCAATTTGCAAATATTTATCTAACTCCAAATCTGCCAAATTTTATCTGAAAACACATTGTTATTCAGTGGTCATCTCATTTTTATTCTTGTTCAGTGTCATGTTCCCTTACTTCAGGATGGCATTTGAGAAGCACATGAAAATAGTTTTCAGAATCTTTGTAAAGAAAAGGCTTTTGGACTGAGTGCCCCTTAGCAGAATTCCCTGAAGTTTTGGATCCCAACTGAGCAAGATTTGCCCACACATCAGTTATGTCTGTGGGTTTACTTAGGTGACTAGGTATTTTGCTGAGCCCGGTGCTTAGCATCTCTAGTATATGTAACACGCAGAAGAAAGCTCTACAGATATAGGAACTTTCCACTGTTTATATAAAAGCAGTTATTTTTTCAAAAAAAAAGCTATGAAGGGCTCAAATAAGTTTCTTTTTATTTTTGCTTCGGGGCAGCCAGTTTGCTTCACCTCTGAGAAATCAATTGCTACTCTTATTAAATATGAGGAGAGAGTCTAACTAAAGGGATTGATCCTTTTCACTTGGGGAAGGGGGACGGGACAGAGGGATCAGGGCAGGAAGAAATGTGCCAGCTCCACGCAGCGCCTGATTTAAGGGCAGAAGCTGCTGCCTGGAAATACGGCTGGGGCTGGGACTCAGCTTGGCTGGCACTTTTCTTGGCCGGTGAGGAAAAGTCTAACGCTGAGCACTGCTCTCTCTAGTAGCTTTTCCCTTGTGGCTGTTCTCGTCCCCATCCTAATGGCAAACTACCTGAAAACACTCTTGTGTTGGTTCCCACCCAGGAGGGAAACCTGATCTCTCCAGCTTCCCGTTTGATCCAGCTTTCCTATTCTTTTGAGTCTATGCCCCAAGCAACCACGCTACAAGTATTTGAGCTTTCTCAGGGCTTCACTGCCTTTATTTTTCCGTGGGTGAGATACATGCTTCTGGCTGCTCCCTTCTCATTTGCTGGGGGGCGTCTGTCTTTCACAGGTGTGGATTTTAAAGATCTTTAAAAAAAAAAACTGCATTGAGGTGATGGACGTTATTAATTTTCTGACTTTTTCTGTGGTTAACAAAATCTAGAGAAAAGTTAGAGAAAGTTTCTTTTCAATTTCCTTAAGGCTCCCGTCACCCTGGGCATTATCAGAGCGCTGAGCGCTCTTCGCTATGAAACCGGGAGCCACAGAAGCCAGCTGAACTGCAAGAGACAAACTAAAAGACATTTTCTCAGAATATTTAAATGTCTAATTCAAAACTCTATGAAAACATTTAGGCCGTAAAAATGTGAAGGGATGTCTGAGAATGGATTTGAGCTGTGTGTGTTTTGGAATGATGTCGCTTGTTGGAACATCTTGTCAGCTGAGCTGAATTTGCAATGAATTCCAAATAACTATGAGCCTGTGATTCCTCAGTGTGTGGTAGATCTTCCCCTCATCCAAAATGAATTCTGGAAAGAAAAAACATATGACAAGAAACCACAGATTTAAATTACTCCTTCTGGGAAATTATAATCTTTTAAAAAAAAATAATAAATCTAACAATGTGTTATACACACATACAAGTAATTACGGAAGTGACACTTTGGCCTTGTGGCCTTTTTACTGGAGGTCTTTCCCCCAAAGCAAATGTTAAATCTCTGTAAGCAACGTAATAATAAACATTTGCTGTTCACTTGTAAATTGATAGTAGTAAAAAAGATTTTTAAAATTGCCAGGCTCTTTCTATTAAAGACCCTTCTCTAACTAAACTGCAGATATAGCTGCCATACAAAAATTGATTGTATGGTTAAGAATAAATAAATATGGGCTATTAAGGGTCATGGTTGGATTTAGGGTTGTATTTACTTTCAAGGGAAGCATCGGTATTGCAGTGAAATCAGTACTTCGCTCTACTTAAATAAAAGATAAAGGGCCATATATTACCAGTCATCTTCTGTGAAACCCACTGACCCATTTTATATGCCTGTACTATAAAAGGTAATGTACCAGACTAAGACTGACTTATTTAATAATTAGCAGTTGGTTTTTCGTGTTTAGATATTTTTTTTTCAATTGTCAAGTCCATTTTTTGTCACGGGTATCTCACAGTTACAATGACAATTGAATCGTGTGTGTGAAAGAGGAAGGGTCTGGAGTAGAGGAAGGCAGAATAAAGCTTCACCCACTGTTTTTTGCATTTATTACTTTTCCCCCTTCTTTTTACATATGAATGTAGTTGCATTTTATGTAAGATTTTCAAAGGCATGCATATTAGGTTTTTGATTAGGGCTTGTGCCTATCTATCATTGCTAGGCGATTGAAGGCAACACTGTAAAGAAGATACATTTGAACAAGGGAAAGGGAAGGTGGAGGAGGCTGAGAGCAGAGAAACCGAGCTTGGGAGAAGCCCTTCATTTGGATTATTCAATTCCCTCTGTACTCAACTAAAAAGTAATGGAGCTGATGTTTTCAGTCAGGTTTAGAGTTACGGGTTAGGTTTTTTCTTTCCGAGAGCTGGTGGTACGTCTCAAGTGCTTGTACACAGGGAACACACCCACCAATTTCGATCCAGCCTCCGACCTTAAATCCGACAAGTTTTTCGGTGGCGTTGGCTCTTGGCCACCCACCGGGGCTCCGGGTGGAAGGAGAGGTCTAATACGACAGACCAGACTGTGGGAGCAGGGCCACGGCTCTCCTGCTCATTTTGTTTCTGTACTTAATTGCCGCTTGTCATTCATCGAATTTGAGAGGTTGCTTTAGCAGGTTTCCTATTTATTTGTTTGGATGTTTACAAGAATAGAAATACGTATGTAATTTTTAAGTGCTGCAGCTAGTGAGGAGAACAGGCAGAGAGAAGAAGAGACGTTAGGAATCCTCTTCCCCAAAAGTATCACCAAAAAATTGCGACGAAATACTGTCGGTACTGCTGCTAGCTGTTTGGTCATTTGTTTTTCACAACCCAGAGAAGAGGTGGAGGTAACATCCAGGCAGATGGCGTGGCTGAATAATAGGTTGGATAAGAAATTTAAGGAAACGGCATAATCTGTTTCAGTATTCTTCAAAGGAAGTTTTTCCTGCTAGTGAAGTTTACCTTTCTTCTGAAAAGCCCTATGAGGTTGTGGGGTTTTCAGTTTGTTTGTTTTGCTAAATCTCATCTATTATGATGGCAGATAGAGATTTACTTAAAATTCACATCTGGCTTCCCCTTTCGATGTTCTAGTAATGAAAGCCAGTAAAATAGATAAACCAGAAATATCTGGAGATAAAGGACAGCTTCAGGTTTCAAACTTTCTCTGATTTAGGGGAATGCTCAAAGGCAAAGCCTCGAAACTTAAGGCTGATTAGCATAAATAAAACACTGAGGCAACCATCTTTCTGGGGACACTTTAGGCCAAGTCTCAAGAAGAGGCGTTCATAATCTGGTATCTCTGCCCCTCTTCTGGAACAGGCTGAAAACCAGCTTTTTCTGCTTGAGTTAAAGATACAGAGTTTTGTGAGAAAAACAGGGAAACCCCACAGTATTGAACGTTCACAGCAGTTTTTAAATTAATGGAAAGTATATGCTTCACAGAAGTCAGTGCTTAAAATTACTTTCAAATATAAGCTAAACTGAAAAGATTTTCACTAACAAATGTGTTGGTTGGTATCAAAAACTAAGTCTGGTAGATTATTAGTTTTCAAAAAATTTTATAAAAATATCCAGTAGCATCTCTTTTAATAGACTTCATTTCTCCTGTGAAGAATTGGAGTCTATTCAGCTTTGCATAGGAGATAACCAGGACAATTTATGTATTTTAGGAAAGATAAACCTGCAATCACAATAAATTTACCTGCAATCAGGAAATTCCAGAAGAATTTAAGGCTAAAAAGAACTCCTCTCATCATCTAGGCTTGTTCTCCTGTCTGAACCCGTAGGTATTTCACCCAGAAAGAAGTCAGATTTAAGTAATCTCAGCCTGAAAATGAATTTTGAATTAAATGCACCGTTCTTACGCTGCGGTGGGTGTTCCCTGCCATATTTTTCTGGATAATAGAAATGTAACGCAAACGGCATTTCCCAGATAAATCAAAGCAGCGTCCATTGTTACTTATTTGTCGTCTTTGTTTGTGCTGAAGTGACATTTATTTTACTTCTCAATGCCATAAGCATGAGAGTACTGATTCAGAACTCCCTGCATTTTCGATCCTGTTGTGTGAGAAATCTCAGTTGAAGGGTTTAATGTGTTTTCTAATCAATGTGTAGGGGAAATTTGGCCTTATCAATTTAAATGCTGGAGATCCTTTCATTGCATTATGGAAGAATCTTCTGTAAGCAGAGATTATTCTTAAGAACTTCATAACATTTAAAGGTTAATATGTTAGGTAAAGAACAATATCTTAAGACAAACATTTTTATTACAGGACATGAAGGGATAGTTCTGATTAAATTACATGATTATTTGAATGGGAAAGAAGACAAAGTGCATCATTTCTTGCCCTCAACTTTAATGCCTTTAATCAAATAATGACCTTCTGGAAATAGTTAATTTTAAGCATTTGGAAAGATCAATACCACTTTGCCACCAAAAAATGGCCCAGATGATGAAATTTGATGTATTTAAAGTACCATTTCACCCTTTTAACCTAGTAAATAATTTAAAATGCTTTCAGTACTCCTTTGCTACCATTATGTATCTCGTTCAAAGTATTATGACTTTTCCAAAAGCAACCTTTCTGTGCAATGAGCAGCTTACAAGTCCAATACTGAAGACTAAGACTATATGCATATACTGTAGTGGTGATGTTGGCCTTTATTTCTTCTCTTCTATACGTGGATTCTGTTTTGAAAAGAAATGGAAATATCTATGATGAAGGCAGCCATTTGCAACAACAATGAGATTTGTAAAGCAAGTTGGATGGCTTTTGAAGGAGAAAAAGTCAATATTTAAAGTTTAGTCCATGAGTTCTTTTCCTTTGTTTTGTCTATAAGCTTTTGTGTTAAAGGTGAAGGATTTGGGTTGCTCAGACAATTAAGAGCCCATTTTACCAAGTGTAATTTCATATCTGTGTTCTATAAACTCGAGTGCCTTCAGCATCGTAAATAAAAAAAAAATTGCCCTCTATTAGCATGTTTGTGGGCAGATTAAAAACAGTCTTCATTAGCATAAGTAACACTTACAGATTCTTTTAAAAGTAGAAAATTATTTGCTGAATGATAAATTGCTAGCTTTCTAGTTAGTTGCTGAAAATGTGCTCATTCAAAATGCCTACTTTAGTTTAGTCTACAATACTCAATTTTTTGGAGTTAGAAGTACTGTTTAATGGATTATGTAGTTAGTCTTTGTTCACAGTAGATGCTGAAATGCAATTCACGCTTTCTGAGAAAATGTTTGTATCAAATACCTCCCTATTTAGACTGATTTCTTTTAACACCATATATTTTTATTACACTATATGCCCCAGAGAATGATACAAAAAAACTCTTAGCTATGCTATACCAAAGAAAAACTGTTCATATCTTAGCACTGATACTCTAAAATGTTTTGCCTTCTTAGATTCAGATTACAGCTCTTCTAAAAAATGTTGGAGTCTTTGTTAGTTATTCTGTAAGAAATATTCCTCATTTGGCAAGTTGTTACCACTGTAACAAATTCACCAAACAAAAGAGTTCGGTTGCTCCACCTTGAAGCCTTTTCTTCCCAGAGTAGATGTGTTTGTTGCTGATTTGGAAAGCTTTGCCCAGAGAACATACTTCATGATCGTAATGCTACCCTCTTTGATGTAATTAGGGTTGGTATTTACACCTTAAGTGCAGATTTCAATTACCTTTTTGTTTTTTCTTTTAATAAGAAAGATACCAGAATGCAAGTATAGTTTGTTAGAAAGTCTACATGAAAGAGAAGAAGATTTTATATAAACACAGCACAGGTCAGACTGAATAAAATAGCATTTGGATACATAAAATGCATAGATGCTTTCTTTAAAATAAGCATGCTCATGGGTCTTGCAGAGTCTTATGTTTGGCAGTTATCCTCTTTGCGCTTTTCCTGCAATAGTTTGGCAGTTCGGCTTTCACAGGTTTTTTTCCTCTAATGTCTTATGTTTCTTTACTAAATCCCTATCAGAAAACCAGACAGAAGACTCTTATTTATTTTAAATATCTTAGGTTTAGCATCTTTTTTTTTTTTCACCATTTTCTTGCTTACTGTAGCAAGACCTTTGCAGATGGTACTTGGTTACTTGAAAGTGCATAACAGTATTTTCTTTGTAGCAGATGGATTTAAGACTTTTAGTTCCCAATAAATGTAGGTTTACAATACATAACTTTACAGGATTTGTGTTGTATATAACAGGTTTGAGCATATTATCTCAGAATTCATCTGCATGGCATTTTCAGCTTATCCAGGGCCCATGCCAGTATTTTAAGTAATAGGGAGAGCATAGTGATTGATAGCAGCTAAAGGCGTGATTTTGAATAGAAACAAAGGTTTTAGAACAGAAGGTGTCAAATTAAACTTTGTCAGTTTGAAAAGTAGTAACATCCTGAAAGTTCTCCAAACATATTTACATGTGGCTAATGTTTATATTTTGCTTTGTACTCTCTTTATATTCAGTGTAATGTTGCCTGGCAAATTTACTCTGTTTTAAAATCAAGGTTGTTCCCAATGTCATTGCAGAGTTTTGGGGGGTTTGCCTTGCTGCATAGATATATCAGCTTAATTATTTTAAGGCTGTTTTTTTTAACGATGTGCTATATATGCTGTATAAACCGGTTGTGATCTAATCTGAGTTATAAATATTTCCTTATTATTTTGTGGTCCTTTCCACTTCCTGAAAGACTATGAAGACAAAAAACCCCAGTGGCCCAAGCCCTCCTTCAGAATAAATTGTTAGACAGAAATTGCTCTAGCCTTAAATGAGTATAAGGGGGGAAAAATCAGCCTTATGACATTCATTCGTAAATTCAGCTGCATTAAATTCATACAGCAGCTCATACTTCTTTAGATCAGAACCAGAACTTACAAATTTTACAGAACTTAAAATTCACCATTACAAAAGTCTGTATGATTACTTTTCCTAAAATTTACAAAAACCTTTCAGACATTCTCATTTAGCTGACTTTTATGAATGAGCTTTATGTTGTATACAGGATTCTGAACCTGAAACTAAACTGTTTGTTTGTTTTGAACCAAAAGAAAGCATATCGGTATAAAGGTTTTAGTCTTTTAACAAAGTAAACCCCTACAGCCTCTGTTACTGCCCATTCACTGTCTCTTCTGAGAATATTTGTGAGATCAGCTTTCATAAATATTTTCAGAAATAAACCACGAAGACCAAAAAATTGTTTCTATCCCTGTAATTTTAGAAGGATTCAGTTGGTCGTTTCCATGTTGCCATCATGTGTTTCATCAGAATATGTCTACTTCTTTAAAAACATGACGAACCCAGTGGAAAAGAGACATTTTGGTAGAATAGCAGTCTATTCTGTGTACTGTGGCAGAAGTGTCTGATTTCAGTATCTCAAAATCGCTGCTTCCCTGAAAGGCTAGCAGAGACATGCATCGTCAAATCCTTTTTAGATAAGGAATTAGAAGTATTAGTTAAGTGCAAAAGTTGATAGAAAAATACTGGAAATATAATGTTAGCCATCAGTAATTAATAAAAATAAGGTCTGATCTAGTAAATATAGAAACAGAAAAGACGTCAAGGGGAGAAGAAATTTCTTAGTTAACAAAAACTGTTGTTGTGAAACACATTTAATCAGCATAAAATGTGATTGCTTAGGAATTATTTTTACTGCTGGACATTTAAAAAGAGTTTCTACTGTCTTTTTTTTCAAAAAAAAACCCCTGTGATTCACTTGGTCACCATACAAAATCTGTGCACGTTCTAAATGCACGGTGCAGTTTCTTTTCCAGCCTGTCTGTATACCTTAGAGAGGTGTCATGGGAGGGGACAGGTTGTTTTGTCTTTTTTTTTTTACTTTCACCGAGCTGCCGTGTTAGTCAGCTCTGCTCTCTGTTTCACCACCGTGAGAAAGAGGACCAGCAGTTTCAACGTGAAGCAGTGCAGACTCCGGACAACCAAAGGACAATTTTTATGCTTCAGGGTGGGCTGGTCTGGTCTGGTTTGTTTTTTTTTAACTAAAAATTTTATAACTGCATTTTAGTTAAAAGATCTAGATTTGTTTCCTTCATCTTCTTCTCTCCTCCATCCCCAACAAACTACCTATGCTTTCATTGCACCTCTTCTAACTCTCTGAAGAAAACTAATAGTGTCGTTGAGCATAATCCAGCACGTGTCCTCATGGAAGCGAGGTGGGCAGAGAACTGCAAGCAACATGTTGATTTTATTAGGGGCAGGGAGAGTTCGTACATGAACCTGCTGACACATTCCAGGGTGCCTCACGATGTGGAGGGAGAATCCACAGACCCTTGCTACTGTTTTAAAAACATGCCATGCGATTCCAGCTGGGATGGGCTGTACGTTACGTGCGCTGTATGAAGGCAACATTCCCAGTTTGACCACATTTCCCAGTCAGCTTGCTAAACCCTGGGGCAATACCTGGCATCCCCCCTTAGCGTGTGGTCAAGGCCTGGGGTGCGCTCCATCCCTGGGGTGCCGCCGCCTCTCTTCCTTCTCCCCTCCCTCCCTCGCACGCCTACTGAGCACCCGGCGGATTTTGGCCCCATTTAAATTTTTTGCCTTCTTGGCTCTGCTACCGCCCTCTCTTTAACATTTGTCATTTTGAGTATTTCTGTTTCTCAGGGGCATTTTCTCCTGTGTCATTTGTTCAGTTTTCCACTTCTATCCAAGAGAATATACTTCAAGTTTTTATACACACCTCACTAAATATTTTTGTATACAATACGAATGCACTAAGATTATTTGTTTACTTTCACCTCTTCCTATCGTGGCAATATTTTTACACTACTTTTATTAACTGTTAGCTAAAGATATGAATGTCTTCAAGAAAATACATTTCTATATTGTATTTGTGTATCTATTGTATCTAGTAGTAAACTAGTCTGGATAAACCATTTTTCAACTACCAGTACATATAAAAAGGATCTAAAAGCTTCTGTACATTTATATTATTTGTTGATTCAATAAAATGTCACATTATCTTTCCTACAGCATTAAGAAATAAAATTGCATGGACCTAGTTTTGAAAACAGATCTTTGAAGCTAAAAGAAAGGAAGTATGCATGTTTTATACATGTAATATTTTGTTTCTAATTTTAATATACAAAAAAAATGCTGCTGACGCACACTGTGCTAGCTAGAGTGTTTGCACTCTTCTTTTAAAACTACCAGTGCACAATTCAGAAAAAAATCCTCAATTAAATTCCAAGAAGATGTACGAATACAATTGTTAAATTTTCAAGATGAACTTGATGTCTCTTTTAGAAGCAAATTAGCAGCCGCGGCAGTTCTTGCAGGGGATTCTGTAGCCGACTTTGTAGTATGTATCCCAAAACCATGTCTGAATTAAAGTAAGTGAGCTCTTGGGAAACTCACTGTCCTGTGATGTGGAAATGGTAAAAAGGGTATAGCAGAAGCCTGAGCATACCGTGCTCCCCCTCAAGCCCTAAGAGTGTATGTAAAACTGAGAAAGTGTTTTTTTCTGGGTCTGTGAGAAAAATCTTGAAAGAGAGAGTCATCTGTCACTTGAACTAAGTTCACCTGCAGAGGCACCTCTACTTGTAGCAGATAGGAAGAAGGTGTTACTTGGCTGCGCCTAGTCAAAGGATTCCTGTCTTTTGAAAGGACATTAGGCATCTCCTCTACGGCTGTGCTTTGCGTTAGGCAGCCCTACAGACAAGGCAGATATTTGAAGTACTTTCTGGTTTAGAGTATTAGTACCAGGATTTTAAAAATTGCTCAGCAGACAGTCTACCAGCTCCTGAAACACGGTGTCGATGCTCTCGGATGGGCGTAGCCTTGCATAAAAGAAAAGAGGCAGCAGAGAGAACATGCTGGTGCCAGTAAAACACCCGTCCTGCGGAGGGGAGCATGTAAGGGATTCTGCCTTCATCAACGGTTTGTTTCTAAGCAAACAAACAGCAGCGCTGTGGTGTGGGACCAGGGGGAAGGTGCTTTCCAATACGCTCGTGGTTGGCGAGGGTCTGTGAAATAGCGTGGCCGCCTCTCGCTGTATCGGTGTTTGCTTTGAGCCCAGCCTCTACAGCGAAAGGCCTTTCCTACCGGGGGTGAGCGGGAGAGAATGCAGCGCCTCGAAAGTACACGTTTTGCCCCTCGTGAAGTGAGGGAAAAAACTAATGTTTTGCTGGTGTTATCTTCAAGGGGTGGCTCTGTGAGCTGTTACGTTGGAAAGAAGATCCCTCACCAGAGAACAGGACCCTCTGGGAGAATCTCTCCATGATCCGAAGGTTCCTCAGTCTTCCTCAGCCTGAACGCGATGCCATTTATGAACAAGAAAGCAATGCAGTTCATCACCATGGTGACAGGCCTTCCCACATTATCCATGTGCCAGCAGAACAGATTCAGGTTAGTTTACCTTGGCCAATCCCGCAGAGCGCTAAGTAAATAAAGCTTTAAACGGAGCAAAGGAAATTAGTGTTTCTTTCCTCCCGGCCAGGCTAAATGCAGGTCTCCCGGTACGAGATAAGAGCACGCTGCCGTGCGCCACCGGAGTTCAAAGGAGAGTGTGCGACCACCCACGGTTTTTGTTTCGGTTTGGTGGTTTTTCGCAAACGTGCGTGGCCGCGGTGGCACGGAGGCATCTGCGTGCCGGGCAGGGGGAGCCCCCGTGCTGGCTGTCCCGGGCTAGGCAGGCGTCAGGACCGAAAGGCAGGGGCGTTTGGCACTGGTTGTCAAACGCCTTGGCCGGCGAAGCGGGAGGACCTTGTTGGCGCTGTTGTCCGAAAGCCAAGCTTGAACCCTCAACAACAGCACCTCGCCCCGGGTAGGAGTGAAGGGAAGGGGATTCCTCATCCCACTTTAACCCCAGTCGAGACTGGGGTGAGTCAATGTTTGTTTGTTTTTCCTTCAGAGCCCCTCTCCCACCACCCTTGGGAAAGGAGAGCATAGAGGCGCTTTCTTACCAGGCCTGCTGACCGCTGGACCTTGGCTGGGTGCTGCTCCGCAGGTGAGCTGGCACAAGGGCGCTGTGGCAGGGAGAGAGAGGAGGGGATGCAGGACCCACGCCACGGGGCTTGGAAACAGCCGCGCTCTGCTCCGGGGCAGCCCCCCTCCACGGGCACCACGAACCAGGCGGGCGGCTGGGTGTTTTGCTAAATGCCGTAGCCCGGGTCGGCGGTGCGGGCTGCTGTCTCTCTGAGCTGGGGACTCTTTAATCCCTTCTCACGGAAGACCTGAGGTCAGCCTTTTAACTGCTCCCTCTTAAAGGGCAGATATTGCCCCGTGCTTTTCCAGCCTCAGCTGAGACCCAGAATATCATTTGTATTACCTATACAGCAAAATCTTTACAAAGCTAGGAAGGATAGAGTTATCTCGCAGCCAGAAACAACACGAGTGTATATTAAAGATAAAGCAAACTGAATAAGACAATCCCTTAGGATATTGAGTACTAAAATAATTGTGAAAGCCTGGAAACTTGCTGTTTGATTTAGCAAAAAGAGAGAGAAAGATCTATATTAAGTAATAAAACAGCACTTGTTTGAAAATGTACATTGTTTTTAATAAAATCGCTTCTTAAGGGGATAAAAGGAGAAGCTTATGCACCGTATAAACATTCAACCACTATGCCACTTACTTAGATTTTCTTGCCTTGTTGATAAAAGTTGTGTGTTTGATCTCGCAAATATTATTCACATAAGCAGTTGCATTGTAATCTCTTAATATGACTGGTGAGAGTAATGATCGGGAGATCGGGCCTGAGTTTTGTCTCTGCTCTTCTACATGGTAATTGTTGTAGATGCATAAACGTGTAGCTAAGACACAAGTTTTCAAACTGTATATACAAAGCCTCCAGTCTTGTAAGAATTTAATGTACTGGGAGTAGTCTTGCATCTCTTTGGGATTGAAGCCTTGAGTGGGACTGCTCACAGACCAGAAAACGTGAAAGGATGTGAACAGGGATGAGGCAAGAGCCCTAATTCCACTAGCATTTGTGTCAGATCTTACAGTAAGATCGCTTAGAGCAGTGGCTTCTAAACCAGGTGCTGAGGCGGACGCGAAGTCTCCACAGCCACGAGTGGCACTGCGAAGTGGACAGAATTATAATTCCTCCAATATTTATACAATCTGCACAGTATTTTGTGCTTCTTAGGGTCTGCTAGTGAGCTGCCACTGGAAGCTTGGAAACCACTACCGACACACAAAAAATTGTCGGGGAGACTCGCAAAGGGAAATGAAATGTAGTGATAGCAACTGCTTGTTTTGCTGCTGTTGTTTTTTAATAATAACTGGTGGTTTGTACCATATGACAAGAAATTTGCTGATCCAAAATATCTTACTAACCAGTGCTTCCTGTGCTGTGAAGCAAAAGAATTGTCAACAAAAACAGTAGCTGATAAATTTACTTTTGATTTTAAACATGATCTTACAGTGTACTGTACTCAGAGGTAGATGAGAAAAACATTTCTGTCCCTAGGGCTCAGTGCCTCACCTTTTAAGAATGTTTCTGAATCCGTGCTTGCAAAACTTCATTTTAAGCTCTTGTTAATTATTTACATCATGATTTGCTTTATCTTATTCTTCTGATGTGCATACTGGCTCATTTTTATTGCCTGAGTTTTTGGAATGCAGCATGTTCCCTTCTAATAATAATGGTGCAACTTATTTAGAGCTTTGCATCTTAGGGCTTTATAAATATTAACTAAATAATCCCCAGCACAAACACAGAGGCAGGTAAATATGTTTGTTCCCTGTTTATACATTGGGATACTTGAACACAAGCAAGACAGACCCCCTGCCGAGTCCAAAGGCAAGAGAGGTCGGAGCCAGAAGGGGAAATACAGATTTCCTACCTCCAGATCTCTTTGTCCTTGCCGAGGCTGGGTTTTGGCAGCGTGACGTTAGGCACGTTCCACCTAACGCGTTCTGTCGTAAGGCTTGCAAGTTTGACGAGACTTCAGCACATGCTAAGGTCAGATCAGCAGAGGGATATTTCCCCTCTTAGCTAAAATGCTCTCCTCCCCCCCCGATCCCCCCAGTCCCTTAGTCTAGCCATTGCTAGCGATATGCAGCCCTTGTTTTTGGGCGGCAGCTGCTGCTGCTGGCAGAGCTCCTGTGCGTTTGCCCTCATCTGGCACTTTTCTCACTTTGCCCTTGCTACAGTTCTGGCTAAAGCTGGTCAAGTTAATCCTATACTATGTCACCTACTTAGCATTTTGTCTTGTCTGCACTTGACTCACGGAGCACGTTCATTAAAATTTGTCAGCTAAACCGCACCGATGTCACGTCATCGGCGCTTTCAGTCAAACAAAGCCAGAGTGTTCCTTCCACCTCTCTGTCCATATCCCACCGTCCCTTGATCCCCCATCTCTGCTCACGCACAGACAGACACACATGAGGCGTTCAGAGAGTTACTAACTCGTATTTTAATTCTGGTTCAGCAATAGTGGCCGTTTTTTTTTTCTTTTTTCCTTCCCCCTGGCCCCTGCCTTTTTGTTCTTTGAATTTACTAAGCCTCTGTTTATAGCTTTGCGATCCCCCCCTCCAGATTTTCTTGGAAACACAAAATATGAGCAAGAATATTTGTACAAAAAAAATGCTCTGCTTTGTCTTGCAGCAGCAGCAGCAGCAGCAGCAGCAGCAACAGCAACAACAACAGCAGCAACAGCAACAGCAACCAGGTCCCAGACTACCCCCAAGGCAACCGACAGTAGCATCACCAGCTGAATCCGAGGATGAAAATCGTCAGAAACCCCGACCGCGAACAAAGATTTCTGTTGAAGCCCTAGGGATCCTACAGAGTTTCATCCAAGACGTAGGCCTGTATCCAGATGAAGAAGCAATCCAGACTCTCTCCGCTCAGCTTGACCTGCCCAAGTACACCATTATCAAGTTCTTTCAGAACCAGCGGTACTATCTCAAGCACCATGGGAAGCTGAAGGACAATTCTGGATTGGAGGTGGATGTTGCAGAGTACAAGGAGGAAGAGTTGCTCAAGGATTTAGAAGACAGCATCCAAGACAAAAATGCAAACACGCTTTTTTCAGTTAAACTAGAAGAAGAGTTATCGGTAGAAGGGAACACAGAGATTAATGCTGAATTGAAAGACTGATCTAAAAGTATTATTTTCTTTCAACAGTGCCACTGGTATTTACTAATGAAATGAAAATTCCATCTTGCGTTCTGTCAAAAAACCTTTATTATTCATTGTTTGGCCAATGAATCTTCCAAAACTTGCACAAAAGTTGAAAAAAGGATAATGCAGACTGCACTAAATGTTTTACTCTGTTTTACAAACTGCTTCGCAGCAACAGATGAAGCGTTGAGGATTGTTTGATATTAATTTGTGTTCACTGGATACACTGTGAGTGTACCCAATAAGCATGATACCAGTGATTTTGATTCTGGAGCCTTCAGACAAGCATTACAACTTTTGTGATTTACTGTTTTTCGTTTCTGTTTTATTCTTGTTTTTTTTAATTATTACTGTAGCACTCCACACTTGATCTTTGGAAACTCACATTTATTTAAAAAAATAAAATAAAAAGAGTTTGTTACTCTTGTTCTATTGTATGTTACAAAAGAACTATAGACTGTGGAATGCAGTTTAAAGATAACATATGCCAACAAATGCCTTGTATTATATGGCACTGCCGTAATTCAGATTTGTTTTCTTTTGGAAATAAAGGTCACTGTATTTTTTTTTTTCCATTCTCATTGTTACATGGTTTTAAAGAAAATGAAAAAGAAAATGTGAAACACAATTTAGTCCTCATTATTTATTTGTAGATCCTGCAGCATCATGTTGTAATTAATTTTTTTGGAAGTTTCCGTTAAATGTAATATTGCTTCTCTTGTTATCATACTGATTTTTTTTTCTATTTATAAATGTATTTTGATGGGCAGTAAAACAAAGTGTCTTAAAAGTTTTAAATAGAGAAAATGTGCTTTACACAGTTGCCTATAAAAAGTGCTCTATGTTATCCAAGCAATTCATACTATAAGCTTCACTCTTATTGTTGTATGCAATTTTTACTATCATGCAAATAAGCTTAGGTAAATAAAACTAATAGATCACCTTAGAAACTTATGCAATTAATGTGAAAATAATTGATGTTTGCAATGTGTCTTCCTTTGGTTTACAATCAATTTTAAAGCTACAGCTGTATAAATTTTCTGTATAAAGGTGTATTTCTTTTTTATGAGTTTATTGCTATGAAAACACCAGTTATTTTGTTACAGCTGGCTGTTTTTATAAGTGTATCACAATTTTCTTTATGCAGAAATGTTCTGACTAGGAGTGGTTATTGACTGTAACTACACAATTAAAATTGTTTGTATGGTATGATATGGCAGGGTTTGTCTGCGTATGTGTATATCTGGGAGGAATAACTTGTTCTCAGTGCACATTGTACCTTCTTGCCACCACTTTGAAAATGACATTTCAATTGTTCTCCTTTAAAATCACAGGCAAATTTTTTTAATGACCTTCTTAAAATTTGAATTTAGATAACATACTTCAAAAAGAAACACAGTTTGGTTATGAAAATCATAACCTGTCTTTTCTTGGTTTAAAAACTTGCCTGCCCAACAGAGATAGCAGGATATTATTGAGTCAAAAGGCTATCAGGCATAAACATATTTACAGTTCCTGGCAGTAATGCACTTATAATGGATACAGCTGGTTTTATTTTACACAAGAATTATGCTAACACTATTCCTTGCACTAATGTATAAACATTAAAAAAAACCCATTGATAGTCACGAAGTAAATAGGAAAGATGGGCTTTGCATATAGTAGTCCCCTTCTGAGCAAGATTATTTTTAATGATCACTAATAAGGTTCTTGATAAAGCCGTAACAATTGGTGAGCTCTGAATTTATGCAAGGCTCATGTCTAGGCTAGAGAGAAGTCTGCAGCTGAAAGTCGTGAAGTACACACCATCGTTCTCTTTTCCGAGGGGAGAAACACTTTACACCCAGTGCAATTCAGGGTTTGAATTCATTGCAGCTCTTCTGAAAGTTTGCAAAACTCAGGATAGGTTTCAAAGGCACAAATGACTTTTAGGTTGCAGCAAATTTCTCCTTTTAACTCCACTAAGTTCTTTAAGAAGATACGTATTAGGCAGCAAAGCAGTTTTTCATTCCACAAGTTTAAAACTTGTTGCAGGTGCTGCAGCTCCCTCAGGGTTCCTTGAGCAGCTCTCAGCTGCGGCACCTCTTGGCTGATCCCGGGACTGTGTTGTGGCTGCACCATGATTTGGGCTTGGATTCCAGTCCAGTTAAAAGAAAAGAGCCTTAGTACCACTCCGGGAGGGAACCAAGCCTTAGGAAGGACATGGATGTGTAATTTGGCCTTGCAATCCAAGGGAAGAACAGTCAATCTCTGCCCTTGCTTAAGGGACTTGTAGTAGCTATAATATATTGATAGCCTAAAGCTGTGCTGGTTGCAAAAGAGCAAAACCTAAGCTTAGTACAGGGAAGCCACTGTGGTTAGTGTTGGATTTCTTCACCAGTTTCAAATGGGATCATTGCTTTGTACAGCCACGCAGATGCTCGGAGCTGGAACAGACCCCTGTTCACAGCCCTGGGACAGGATGAAATGCAGCCCCGGCAAAGCGAGCTGATTTGATGTGCAGGACAATGCCACTGGCACCCTTGGGCTGGCTGAGGTGCCAAGTGACTATTACAATATGGCTGCTTAAGAAAAAAAACCTCCAAACTTTTAAACATAAGCGTGCATATGTAGGGTAGAAAGGAAAATGAAACAAAGACTTTCCTGGAATATACCTGTCTTCGTACTAAAAGCTAATACGTGCATCACTCCTAATACCAGAAACAGGGCAAGAAGTCCAGCACCCTGTAAAAGCATAGGAGGAAACGTTTATAAAATTGGTTTTGCTATTTTGAAAGCAATTTCCTTTTCTTTTATCCTTTTAAGTTTTATGGGTGCTGAAGTAGAGGCCACGTGTGCTTGCAGATGGTTATTATAGCTGTTTCTTTTCCATTATTTTCATTTTTCTTTCTCCTAGGCTAGCTGAGGTTATCTTCCAAGTAGTTCAACCTCTATAGTCGCATATTACCTGCACAGAGGTTTGAATCAGTGCCTTTTTGTGTCCCAGTGGGTGGGCTGCGAGTCCAGTCTTTTAACTTGGCCTGAGTGCCCAAAAGCCTTTTTGTTAAATCCTTAGCAGCACTTTCAAAGGTGATAGGGTATTAAGGATGCCAACTTTATGTGGATGCGAGAGATTTATACTGTTAGGAGTTAAGGTACTACAGCATATTCCACTTTGACTCATGGACCAGTTAGACTACCTAGGAAATTACCTTATGTCCTTTTCTGTTCCTTTTTCTCATCATCTGGCATAATCCTACCAAAAAAAAAAAACCAAACAAAAAAACCCCCAAAAAATACAAACCTTTCCCTTTCTGCAAAGATTAAGAAATCAGATGGACTTCTGTAACGAAGAACACAAAGCAAGACATCAAAACACCATTAGTTGGGAAGTTGTTAGTAAAACTCCCTCAGTAGGACTTCACTAAGAGTGTATAAAATTAGTATTTCGTATATACTTAGGGAAGTATGAAGAAAGAATATTGCTTACTAGGAATAAAATTTAAGAAGCAAGGAAAGCCTAAAAAAGAGGGAAATGTGCTGGGTGGGGATGGCAGGACTTAGGTTTTGCTGTAAAACTGAAGTTAAGTATTCACCATGTTTTATGGTGTTTACCATAAAAAGTGGAGTATTTTTACTCCCTGCTGATTCCCATTAATCTATATTTAACTGACAAGATTTATGTGTATATGACAGAGTTCCCAGTGTGTGTTTTTCAAGCCTGAAAGAAAACCAAAGAGGCCTCAGATTCCAAGAAGTCCATGGCTGGGGGACAGTCTCAAGCCCCAGTCACACATACAAAGGTTGCTTATCGCTATGAAGACTCCCTACCCTAAAACGCAGGATTTGGATTTGTGCTTGGTATAGCTACTTTAAATTGGTCAGATGACACGGAAAAAAGTGTCCAGGTTTTGAAGTAAATTATTCTGCTTTTTTTTTTTCTTTAAGTTGGGAAGGTGCAGCAAACGGAAAAAGAAGGGAAGGTTCCCCCAAACGAGTGATTTTGTTTCAGTGATTTACTGAGTCGGTACTTTGGTTGTGTGCTGGGAAAGCACCAAACATTGCTAAATTCATTTGCCAAAGCAAATGCCCCTTATGTTAAGAGCAGTATCAATTAGATACCACAGAAGATCTACTTGAGCACCAAGTATTAGCAAGCCTGCTTAACTTATTGAACTTGTGCTTTGATGTCAGGTACATTGCAGAGACAAAAGGTATTTTGATTTTTACATAATGATTTATATTGTGATTTAAATAACAGTCCCATAGCAAAACAGGGATATAAATATACTCCCAGGCCCTCTTTTGCACACAGATGTAATTTTAGTTTGCTCTCCTCACAGCACCTTGTGTCCACACAGTCTTTAACTACAACAAATGAGCTAATAATTCAAACTGCGCTCCTCCTTGGAGCAG
Source organism: Rissa tridactyla (assembly GCF_028500815.1). Classification (NCBI taxonomy): domain Eukaryota; kingdom Metazoa; phylum Chordata; class Aves; order Charadriiformes; family Laridae; genus Rissa; species Rissa tridactyla. The sequence continues at coordinate 128,261,030 of NC_071467.1, forward strand.
GAGTAGCGCTACTTGGCAGCGAGTTTGTTTGCTTTCAGGTTCATATGGGAGCCTTCCCCACCACTCCACCGCTGGCAGTCCTCCCACTGTCCCATGCTGCATTGTCTTGCAGTGGCCTGGTCCGGGAAACCCTTCCTGCTCTGGGTCATCTTGCCCAAATGTCATCTCTCCTGGTTACATGCCACTACTCTAGGTATACATGCCACAATTTAGTATGAGACAGCAAGAAATATATCTGATATTACCAACCCTTTATCATCGCCATTCACATACTGAGCCCTGCAGAGTTCCTAGGATATGTCACTTGCACTGGAAAGACAGTGCCGTCTGGACCAAACCCCCCCAGCAGGCAAGTAGTTTCTGAGCTGATGGCATAGAGGGGGCAAGGGGACATGCGTCGCAGAGCAGAGCAGGAAGAGGAAAGAGGAAGCTGCCAGAGAAAGATGGGAGCATCGGTAAAGTCACAATAGCTACCCTTGCATGGGGGAACAAGCTCCTTTTACAAGCCATGCTACAGCGATAACCAGAAATACTTCAAGGTTCTGCCAAGACTCTATAGAAAATGTTCCTGACCCAAAATGTACAATGGTCTCCAGCCATGGATTTGCCTTGGCAAGCAATATCTAGGGTAACGCTAAAGCCTCCTCAGCTGTCTGTGGCAAAAGAGGTCCCCTAAGAGCGTATCCTCTGGTACTGTCCCTGTGTGTGGGACATGCGGGATTCTTTTCGTCAGCTGCAGACTGACAGCTACTGCGGCAGATGCAGTTAGGACTCCCTTTTCAGATTACTTGCTTACCCACACAATATGCTAAAGCGACACCCAGGCTGTAAAACCTCTCATTTTCCTCCCGGATCACATCCAACCACAAGCAGCATGTTTGCAGCCTCAAACCTACTTTTCTGAGCTGTCTCCTACAGCCCAGCTCCTCCTTGGACCAGATGATCCACAGGAGTTAAAAAAAATCAAATGTGTTCTACGGCCCAGATGTTTATCACAGTGCAAGAGAGTAGAAAGAACATTATGTCTGTGGGCACACAGAGCTTATATAAGCACCCACAGTTCTGAAGTTTTGGGGCAAATAAATTGCACCAAGAGGCTTCAGAGACAGATTTCATACTGCTCTAGTCACCTCAAAGCATCAGTCGCAATGATTTGAAATCGCTAGGGCCAGAAAAATGCATGCAGAGTCCTACTAACTTTGCAGGGGAGTTTCTCCCAGAACAGAATGTAAAGCAGAGAGCACTCTGTCTTGTTATTTGCATTACAAAATAAAGGGCCCTTGCAGGACCAGCTTTACAGATGTTGTTGCCTCTCCACACCCGCATTAAAGCAGGATACTAGGATACTATCACATCCTGATAACCAGCAGCACTGTGGGCACCAGTGCTTCCTTTCTTACCCCATCTCGAGGGGGCTCCCCTGCAGGTAGCATGCCCCAAAATGGCTTAACTCTTCTTTACTCTCCCATCATCAACCTAAACACGGTTCTTCATCCACAGTCAATATTTTTATCTGGGGAAAGCAATTTAGAAAAAAACTTATCTGAGAGCAAACCACTTCAGGGAAAGGTAGACAAGGATGTCCTTTCAAAAGTGTAGGAAAAGCGATTCTTTATCATTATCAGCATGACAGCTTGGACTGGGAAATAAGTACAGGTGGTGTTGTTGGCTTGCCTTAGTAGGCAAAATTCTATATCCCAGCCTAATAAGGATTTAATATCAGCTGAGAGACTGAAGGAGACAGAAAAGGAGGAAAGGTGAGAAGAAATATCTAGATAAAAACTTATGGGGGACAGTCATGCCTAGAGGTGACTGGAGGATGGCAAGACTAGTTTAAATCGAAGGAGGTCTGAGTTAGCCACCAGGAAAAACTACGTGAGGAGCACTTGTGGTTCACATACTGGATGTCCTGCAAAAATGCAGGAAGAATGAACAGTTACAGAGTTGTTTCAGAGGAAAGACTAAATAGAGAAGGCTTGCAAAAAAGCAGTGGCAGATTGCTTCTTTAGCAAATACCTGCACAATCCTAAGCGGTGCATGGAAGGTGAATACAGAAAGAAAATTCAAAATTTTAACACAACTAGACACAATGTTTGAAATCATTGACTAGCAGGACTAAAAAACAGAAAAAGGGAGCAGTTTTCTGTATGTTTATCTGCAGAACTCCCTGCTATACACACCCCTTCATACCAAAAGCACAAATGGCTTAAAAAAAGTTCAAAGACTTTGTGAAAGCAAAAGGTTGATCTGACCTTCTTTTAGAGAGGCCAAGGGCTGCTTTTCACTCTGTAGTGCCAGACAGCATGTGAAGATGACGCTATACTGTTTTTTTCTGTGACCCAGTGATGGTATCCATGTGGACAGTGTCCAGCATCCAGCCAGGGACATGGCTGAGTCCTCCATAGTCACGTGAGACAAATTTGAGTGGGCTGAAATTTGCGCTGTGCTCTTCATCAGATTTGTGTGCTCTTGTTCATATTCAGATTTTAAAACAACTGATCTGAATAATTTTATTGAGGAGTAGGTCACCTCATATTTACAAAACATTCCCTCCCACTCATGCCAACATAGAAATTCATACCCAAATCATTTTGGTCATTACCATGGTACCAGTGCAGTCACTATTCACAGCTGTGCTCTAACTGAAGCAAGAGTAAAAGTAAGGCTTCTTTGACCCCATTCATCTACAAAACTGGGCTATTTTTTATCATGTGGTACCACCTTTCTTTCAGCCTCCCCTGTGCACATCCCTCTTCCATTCAGAGTTAGCTGACCCGTTCCTTTCTGTTCTTCAAAAGCCCACTGGAAAGGTTCATACCGGGGAAAGATAAGTGAGAGCTTCCAGGATGACTGGAAAAAAAACCAGGGGTATATATTTGCATCATCCCCGCAGGGGACATCGCTCCCAAGCTTTTTAGGGTGCGTTATGGGATGTTTGGGAAAAGAATCACGGGCACGTACTGGTTTGATCCCAGGTCTCTTCCAGTTGTCACTGGGCTTTCTGCAACATGCTGTGGGCAGCCAGGAGCAGAGGGATGGTCACTGCAGCTGGGGGTACCTCCCCGGCCACCGCGTAGCACATGAGCACAGCGCTGCTTGCGAGAGCACTGTTGGACAAAAAAAGCACCGTGGGAAAGCAGATCAAAGCAATGTGATTGCATTTCACGTTTGATACAGCTCATTCCTGAAGCCAGGGTGAATAGCCTAATCCAATGTATCATTCCTGTGCAGGCAGACCCTCGGGCTGGCATCGTGTCCCGTGGAGCACTGCTCCAGCGTGCAGCATCTGCCACCGTCTGCCCTAGGGCTTGGCTTCAGACTGCCCTCCTCCTTTCCACCTCCTTTTGGGAGAAGCTTTGCACAAACTTTGAAGGCCAAAACCCAGGCTGCTTCAGGCCCTTCAGGGCATTTATTCCCCTGCCACTTCCTGCACTTCTTGATCTCTGATCCACACTCCTGACCTTTAAATATGCAAAGGGGCAGATTTCCAGTGATTTATCTTCAATTTCACATGCTCTTGTTTTTTGTAAATACAAGTCTATCTGCTTACCCATTGTCTCCCCTGTTTAATCAATACGTCAGCTGTTGATCACAACCACTGCCAGACAGCTAGTAGATGGGACAATTATTCTCACAAGGACTTTTAAGTCCAGACTTTTAACCCACTGGGTCCAGCATGGAGCAGCTGCAAGAGCTCTGAGTAGCAGCTGCCCTTTTCCTACTGCAGCTGCTGAGCCGCTCTCCTGATGGGCTCTGGCTACTTTGCTAAGGCAAGAGGAAAAACTACTTTCTTTCTCGACATTGTAATATAAAGGCTTAACTCACTGCTGCTGTAAGAAAGGAGGTGAAATGCCACAGCCAGCTCCCACCCAGTGTGGTCATGGTGTAGGGTAGCCTGGGGCAGCTCTATCTTCCACCCAGCCAGCAAATGACTAAGAGGCACAAGATATAACAGGAAAGTTTTCTGCCTGTCAGTTTTCACACCTCAGCTTGTTGTTAAAGAGGCACTGGGGCAGATATTCCTACAACCTAAAGATGCCTGGAGCAGTATCAGGCTAAGGATCCTGCAGCTCCTGGCTCCCAACTTATCTCCTGAGCAGGGGTCTACTGCAGGTTGTTTCAAACCTGCCTCCTGAACTTCACCGGCTGCCTTGGCGCACGGCTTCACCAAACCCATTAGAATGGCGTCAAGAAGAAAAACAAAGCAGCAAACGTGCCACACGTCATAAATAGCTATTCTACTGAGGAGGATCATGCAATTTGATACCAAACTTGACCCTTTCCAAGATATATTCATGGCCACTGGACTGTACCTCTTCACCTCACTTCCCAACTATAAAATTGTGGTTGGGCAAAAAAAGTGTGTGGCCAACATATTGGCTCAGCCACCTCAGCCCTCAGTTCTGCTGTGGCTCTGCAGAGGTCAAGGACCACCAAGCAGAACTTAAAACAGTCTTTGTGTTGCTCTGACTTATGGTAGGAGTTGGCCTTATATTCACCTGGCACTGAGACTGGGCCTAAACAAATTTGATTTAAGGCCCTGCTACCCCACACCTTTTTGGTTTTGCTGCACGCACTGTTCATCAGTATCAAACCACCTGTATCGCCACAGTTTAGGACTATGAAGTTATAGCTGCAAAGCGTTACCACTCCTAGTGGCTATAGGGGCAGGAAATTGTTTCAGGAGGTTTGTGCTGACTTCTCCGAAATGTTCAAATCCAGCTGCGTAACCTGCGCCTTGCTGCCCCGTGGAGGGATCCCTTCCAGTGGGTAGATGAGAGGGTCGTTCAGTACAGCCTAATGATCTGATTGCTGGGGCTGTATAAGAGCATGCTAATGGCCAACCAGTGAAGGTGCACTAGGAGAAGAACACCAGAGACAAGTGAGGAACAGCACAAGGGAGACATGTGAATGGAAAGGATTGCCTTGATACTGAAAAAAAGGAAGGAACAATAGAAAGAGGAGGGAAAAAATGAAATAAAAGACAAATAGATGACTGAAATATACACTGAGGGCAGTAAAATGTCCCACCCCCCATCTATACGCATTTTATTTCAGTATTTCCTCCCACGTCTCCCAAAGATTTGACAGTTTTTCACTCAGCTGGTAGAAACCAAATAGAAGCTATTTCCTCCCCAGTGAAGGGAGTGTTTTAAACTTTGATGGACTTGGATTCTTCTAAGTTCTTTTTTATTATTATTCATTCTTTTGGTCTTATAAGCATGGTGTTTATTTCATCCATGCATGGGAAGAGGGTGAGGAATGGGTAGGCTTGACTTGTGCTAACTGTTGGCAACAGTTTTTTAATTTTTTGCAACATGCACCCAAGTATCATGAGACTGAGTAAAATATAAATAAATATGCTCTTTGGAAACCACATACATCTTTATGGCCTACGATACCTTCAAATCATGGGAAAACACATGTTTGTTTGTTTGTTTTTTTAAAAAAGATTTTGGTGGCAATGCTACCTCCCATTGCTGTAAACAAGGTCAGGAGGCCAAAATTAGTATGTCCTATTTTGCACAAAATAGTCAACAACTTAAGATGTTTTTGCAATAATCAGAAAATTATTGACCGGTGTCAACACCCCCTTTCTGATAAACTGTTGAAATGTTAATATTCTTGGCAAAATTGTTTTTGCTCTAATTACTGTATCCATCTGCTCTATAAGATTGATTATACTGTGAGAATGTTTGTTCTCTTGTCTCCTGCAATGATGGGCCTCTCCTTGGCGCAGAATTAGTCCTGCCTCATCTTTACACAGAGACGAATGTGCAACAGAAATCAAACCAACACTCAGCCCCAGTAAAGCTGAATAAAAATTCCTTGAAGGAGTTAATACAATAGATATTAACTGGCTCTTGGATGGACCATGCCTTGGAAAACTGTTGCCCTGGCCCAGATGAAAATAGCTGGCCTTTGTCCAGCACAGGATATCGGTGACCACGAAGGCCACCAAAAGCCTGGAAGCCCGCAAATGCTGGCATATCAGCAGTGTTACTGATTCAGCTGAGAAGTTTGGCTAGTTGGCAATGCCAGGCCCCCTCTGCACCAGTTCCTTGGCAATGAGCAGCCGAGTTGTCTGAGGAGCAGAGTGTTTCCTGTCCTACCTTCCATCAGCACCTGCAAAGGCTAATGTTACCTGGATTGGACTGGTTATTTTTGGAGCCAACATATAATATATGGGCTATCTGTGGCATGTGCCAAAAAAGATGTCTGGTATTAATCATTATTAAAGCTGATTAAAACAAAACAAAACAAAACGCAATAAAAACCCCATACATTTTCTTATGAAAAAAAAATCAGTGGAAAAATAATTGTTTTATTAGAAAGATGTTGTTTTCCCATGACAAGTCAGGGAGAAATTCAAAATTGCATTTCATTTTGAACTGGTATTTCAAAACACATGCATAAAAAAGTCATGCAAACTCAAAAAAAAAAATCACTTTCTTTGAGCATTATTGCACAGCAGCTGAACTTTTTCATTGGAAAATGATGCTTTTCTCACACACAGAAAATCAAATTTGGCAAAAGCATTTATTTCAGAAATACAGTTTTCAGGGAAAAAAACCACAACATCTATTCTTTTCCAGATACTGAACTGTGTAGTCGTGTCTAAAGCATTAAAAAGCCACCAAGACTCAGGCTGAGGCTGCTTTCAGGTTTTTCATTTTAAAAAAGATTTAGAGTCTTTGTAAAAATCTTCCAAGTTCCTGACTCCATAGGGTGCACTCAATGCATATGCCTATCCTTGCAGAAAGAAGCTTAAAGGCTAGAAACTTCCAAAAAGGAAGAAGGACTTTCTAAGTGTTGAAAGGATGGCTTTTTCACAGTTTTAAATTCGTAACATATGAGTATATACAACTTTTCCTGAACTGTAATGCAGCTTAAAGAGCATCTGCTGGATATTCATTCACACCTTTGTGTCAACCCTTGATTTGTACCAGCAGGGAGTATTAAGTTGTACTTAGCTGATACAGGCTGTTTCCAGGGCCTCAGCTAATGTACCATGCAGGAACAATTTCAGAAGAGTTTAGGAAAGAAGAAGGAGAAGACTAACAAAAATATTGTTATTAGATTTATTGGAGATAGAGTGGGAAAATGAGGTTTTTAAGAGAAATTCCTCCTCAGAAAAAGATTTTGTATTCCTGTTTGCTTAGTGTGCTATTACACTACTTAGCGATTACTTTTTTTTAAACCTGAGAAAAGTTTCGGTGGGGAGAGGGTGACTACAGTCCAGCCCCACCATAAAACCTCTCTCTTGTCTTCTTCTGGTCTTACCTTCTCCGCCTGCTTCTTGCAGCTGTTGCAAACCTTAAGAAGACTCAGCACAATGCCATGTTGCTGCTTCCATTGCCCAGAGCAAGAGAAATGCAGGAGCACTTGCTATAGGAAGAATGTAGTAGAAATTTCTCCAATCTTCACGCTTCAAATAGAGTTTCTCAGGCCTGGATATCAAGCACCTAAGATATTCATTCTGCCAGCACTGCCACAAGGCCCTTGTGGCCTTGTGTCTGGTGACCACCGTTCAAAGGACTTTCCACCTGGAAATGACAGGTTTCTGTTATTGCCAAAGCCAGGGAGTGAAACGTTCCCTTTCAAAATGAGCAAAGTTGTAGTTAGGTAACTGGGCGATGTAAGCCCAAGGTAACTTCTACTGAAATCGGTAGGAATTTCCAATCAGATTTTGAGCTGACAACTACTTTCAAATTATTTTTCAAAATATTTTTCAAGCTGTTTTTCATTTGTTTAGTCATACCAACCCTAAAAAGCCAGATAGGATTCTCGCAAACATCATGGGAAATCCATCATGGAAGGAAAGCTTCAGCATAAAGCTCTCTAAATCTCAGAAAGGCGAAGGATTGAAAGTTACAATCTTTACCTAGGACAAATACAAATACTTCACAAAAGGACACCAACGACAGTGAAAACCCCACGCTCCACAAAGAGCCACTGGGGAAATCGAGAAGCCCAAAGAGAAATTAGGGTTTCTCTAAACATTAACTACTATGGTTACTCTTTGTGCAGGGACCTGAGCGCTTTCTCGTTGTCCCCTGCACAAAATACATGGAGGATTGCACGGACTGAATTAGGCTTGAAAATTTCCTGCCTGCCTGCAGACTCAGACTGACATCCTGACGTTGTCCTACACTGGAGGACTCTCTTAAAAGCTGTCTTTACAGGCACACGGGATGTAATGCAGTTTTATTTTTAAATGAAATCTTTGATTATGGAGAACAATCCCATGGCTAGGGATGCATGCTACAGAACCACAGAGTCTGTGGGGGACCATGCTTATCGCTGCAAAATCGCCTTCTCAACTGTTCAGCATTGCTGCCGTGTCATGTTACAGTAATAACTGCAGATGAAGAGCTTTTAATTCATTGATAAAAGCAGAAGGCTGGAGTAGCTGGCTAGCCGTAATGAAGCTTATTATTCTGCAGCTAATTTGCCGATTATATTAGAGTTTTATTTCTGAGCACTTGTACCAGAAGACAGCATTATCAACACAACATCTAAACATAGAAGGTCCTGGGAAGAATGTCAATGAGCTATCACCTACCTCTGCAAAGGTCCCTGTTATTAATAGTGAGTATCTTAACTATAGATCAAAAACTCTCCCTGAAGAGGGTGCAACCTGTGTAAAATATGATTACTCATTTGGAACATAACCAGAAAGTAATGGCTAAGTCATGTCTCATTTAAAAGATTGTGGTTTCTTTAACGGTGGTAAGTGGACGAGGGCTCAGAGGAAGCACCCTGGTCCAGCAGTGGGATTGCTACACACACCCAGCCACCCCAACCCTGGGCTGAAGCCTGATCCTCAGAGAAAAACTGCACATTAAGGTGCATTCTCCTGCTCCCCATCCTCTGCCCTCTGTGACTCTCCTGCTTCCTTATTTCAATGTCTGGAGGCCAGGAGCCCCTGAAGACTACTGAAACACGGGATTTGCTCCTTTCTCCTACACCTACCACTGAGATTCCCCAAAAGCCTGAAAGGGGATACTGGCACATCTCTTTCTGTGCCAGGGAATAAAAACAATGTCACAATAGACACATGGGTGAAGAGGAATTGAGGGTGTGACATCTGGATACCCATGCATCACTAAGATCTAAGCGGATCTTCAGCCGATCACATACCCTGGCATCTTCCAGGAAATATTGAGACTGATTTTTGTTTTCCTAGAATTCCTTCAAAATTTCATTGGGAAAAGGAATTCTTCATATCCTCTTGCTTTGCGCTTGCCGCCTCCAGACACAGGTCTAGGTCCTTCTGAGCACTTGTGAGAACATAACATCACATTAAAACAGTGTCTCCTTGGACTGCCTTGCAGGAAGAAACAGTGCCACTGAGCTTTCTTGTGCCTTAGGAGTGAGGAAGAGCAAGCATTGCTTTAGTTGTTTGGAAATTTCGTAAATATGTCTACTTATTGCTAAGCTTACGAGAAAGCCGTATATTGAGTTAGTCTTTGGCAGGTTCAAGCTACATCAAAGCACGGCAGAGATTGCTGTAGGATATGCTTTGGTTTTGTATGTAGCAACACCATAGTTCAGAGAGGTTATTTATCCTAATCCACAGAAACCCATAATTGCTTTGCAAGCTCACTGCCTGTCTGAGGGAATTATAAGCCTGAGAGTTTCTCTCCTGTGTTGTGTCCAGCCAGAAAAATTGATGTGCTACTAAGAAGGAAAAAAAAAAAAGTGAGAGAGAAAATGCAACAAAACTCGTTTTCCTTAAAACATGATACAAAGTACGCAGCAGCAGGTACAGCAGGTACAGTCTGTTTCTCTTTCCTATTCATTAAAATATTGCTGTTGAAAAACTTGCTTTCATTGCCTAGTGGCAGTGTGCTCTGGTTGCTAAAATCAGTTTAAAACTGCAGTTCATGACTGATTCGTAAAAGCACTAATTGTTGGAGATATTAATGTCAAACTGATATAGCTGACATCAGATAAATGTCTGCTGTCCCCAGAGACGAAGCTGTGGCAGGCCGAGGGGTGAGCGTGCTTACCCTGCAGGTTTGCTAGCCCAGAGTGGCTGTGGACAGGGGCGGCATGGCTATGGGGGCCAGCTGCCAGAGGGGTCCAAAGCTGGTCTTGCCCTTCTCTTTGGGCAGTCTCCCAGCTCGCCTTTGCCACTCTAGGGGCCACCTGGAGCCAGTAGCAAGACTAAAGAGAGCTTCCAGCCTAGCCACCTCAGTCATGAATTCTACTTTAATCTGACCCTTGCTTTTTTCCAAAAAAGGGACATTTGGGGGTCAGTTCCACTCTAAACTGTGCTGTCTGTGCTCCAGCTTATGCTGATTAGCCATGAAACACCAGGCTGCCAAGCACAGCAGGCACATTGCATGCCAAGCAGCTTTCCAGGGCAATGCCTGAGCTGCATCGGCCCCAATCCCATGTCGGGGTGCAGAGTTCCTGCATCCCAGGACAGGACAGTGCCCACACGCCCACAGAGGGGAGAGGCTTTACCTCTGCGAGAGGTGGGGGCTAACAGGTGGGACCCGCAGCCTTTGCAGAAGGGACAGAAATGGCCTGTAAAACAGCCGAGGAGATGGACAGCGATAGCAAATTGCCCTCCCCAAGCAAATGTCAGTGCACCAGCACGACCTCCTCTGCATATAGGATATTTTGTCTATTAGAGACCAATCCACATAGCTACAGGCAATCTAGGCTCCTTAGGGAAACAGAAGGTTGCCTACTTAGACTTATTAGGATGGTAAATGGCTGAGCAGCTGGATGAACAGGCAAAAATAAACTACCTGATATTCTTCCAAGTGCTATACAGAAACCATCCCCATTTCTCTTCAGTCCTCTTAGCTTTGTAAGGCCAAAGGGATTTAGATGCTTAACATTCAGGACTTAAAAATCCAAATCATCAGAACGTAAACAGGCAGCTTTGAAAAATCTGTGTCTTAGGAGTCACAGTCCACTGATTTTCCATTAGACTTTCAAAAACAGAGGTGCTAGAGTCTGGCAAGGTCAAGTGGAATTGCCAAGACATTTTGAAGAAGGTCACATTCACAATGACCTGGCATGTTAACAGCAATAGAGAATATAGGACTCACTCCCCAAAGCTGGTAAGATGCAGGCAGACCACAAAACCCCTCCTAACATGATCTACTTCAGTAAGGAAAAAAACCTCCACTGCTCAAATCACAGAAATCTGGACAGGACAGGGCATTAGGTATCAAACCGCAGCTAATAGAAGAATCATCATTGTGTTATGTGCCATTCACCCAATTGTGACAAAATTTTAAGGACTTATCCATATACAATAGGACCAGCTCACTTCACTGTCTAGTTAATTTTTCTGTATTTTTTTCATCAAAAAAATGTTTCAACAAACCACTTTTTCTGGTATTGATGGCTTTGTGTGGAGCTTTTCTCCAGAGCAGTTACAAATGTTTTGAAATGGATCATTATGTATGTATAGTTGAAATAGTTTATTTTTGTAATTGTGCATCACCTTGAACTCATGTCCCACAAATTCCTTCTATGCTGTGGAATCAATCACTATTGATTTCCTTTTCTATCATTTCAATGCTTCTTTTTTTTTCCCTTTAAAGAGAGAAATTCTACCCAGTAGTATACACTGTAGTTTACTGTGCATCTTCATACTGGTAGGAGGCTGAGAAAGACCCTATTTGATTGTCCGTCCAGTTCTGATGTCTCTTATTCTGTGGTCCTTGAGCATGGAGGCCAACATTTTCCAACAGACTGTGTAATGTTAGGCATTTGAATCCATATCTATACACGTAAATAAAGTTAGCCCTCCTTTTCAGAGGACCCGCAGATCCCATCAGTGGGAGTTTTTATGGACAGAAGACTGAATAAGCATTGCAGGATTTAATTAGTACCATTACCCAAAGGAGTGCTTTAAAGATGGCTATATCAGAGGACGCTGATACAGTTCAGCAGATAACTGTTCTTTTTTCTATGTAGAAGCTTTCAGTGATGCTTAAGAGAATATTCTTCCTTAAAAATGAAGTTCAGATATGCACTGCTTGAAGGAGTATTTATTCGATTAGCATGTGATGCATTAAGGATGTCACTATTCAAAAAAAGAAGCACAGAAAACTAGATTCAGAGTACAAAACCTGTCTCTTCAGGGCTACGCTTAACTGCTGACTTGCTAGAAGAACAATCAAGGACAGTTAAAAACACCTTTAGGAGTTACATGTAGCACAAACCCACACAGCTTCTCAAAAGGAAAGGCATAGTGCACTTGTCCATGAGACATCTCATCAGACATATCCTTGAAAATGGAGGAAGTCTGAAGTCAAAAACCACCACAAAATTTACGACCATCTTCAGCTGGTGCTTCAGCCAGTGTAAATCAGTATAGCACTGCTTGTTTGGATGGAGTGATGCTGATTTACACAGGCTGTATTGGGCTGCTGTGCAAATGTGCTTCTAACATACCTAAAGAAAAAAAATAAATTGAAAAAATAAAGAGGGGGGAAGGTTTCTAGATCTATAGCAGAAAATGAGACAGGAAATCTGTACCTATGTTTCCTATATGAACACATAGGTATTTTACTGCTTAAGAGACGCAAAATAAAAGATTGAAATTTCAATTTAGAAAGTGCCACAATGACATTTTTAAATATTTGTGTAACAGAATTAAATTGCATGCATATATATTCCTGTAATGGCCTGGGGTATCTGTCTTCATACAACTAATGAGTTCAGTTGGACATTATGAACTCTGCTTATACTCTTGATCTTGCTACATTCTTAGTTTTTACTGTATTATATATTTACTTGTAGAGAGGCTATGAAGCCTGCTGCCTGGATGTCTGTCTGTGAATAGGTCAGGTATTACATTGCTCATAAACTGAATAAAATAAATAACCTGGACAGATGAGCCCTAACAAATAGTAGAATGGCTCCAGCCCAGCTTTATGTAGAATAAGGTTTGGCACAGTAGGTTTTCTTCTCTCAGAAAGAAAGACAAAGACAAGAGATGTAGAACAGGCATTTAAAAAGAATTCTTGTAATGATAAAGAACAAGAAAGGAACAGAATATGTATCATTTCATGTTGAAGAAAAGAAATTTGAGCTTATAAATGTTAAGAAGAAATTGCAAAAGGGATTCTTTTAGGGTCTCAAAAGGATAACGCTAAAAGTCCGAAGACCTGTCAGGAGAAATGCAAGACACTGAAAAACAGTTGAATTAATTTTGCATTGAATTCAGTATTTCTTTTCCTGAAAATAGTAAAGAGAGCAGTACTTGGGAAACATTCTGCAAAGTGTGCATCTTATTTGTTTAGGAGAGTATTTCTTCATGAAATGTTACACTAGAAAAAACAGTGCAGCAGAAGTCTTTGGAGGAGGCACTTGGTCTTTGTGGTGAGCCCATCAGAGGATGGGCTCTTGCAGGGGGCAGTGGCAGAGTGGGGCAGTGAGCATTCCTGCCAGGATGAGGTAGGGAGAGGGGATGGGGAAAGCAGGGGACTGCTCACCACAGGAGCTGCTTGCCCTACAGTGCGGGGTATGTGTCCAGGACCAAAATCTGTGCAGTGACCTGCAAAGACCAGCTACGGTCTGAGAACACCCAGAGCTGCTTCTCTCTGTTACCTCCAGCCATGTTCAGAGAGGGCTTGAGCTGGTTTAAAGGCAGTCATTTTCTAATTATGCTAAATCTCACACCTTGCCGATAGCTCAGCCAGTGTGATCATTTCTCAGTTCTTACAGATTTAGTCAGTTACTCATACTCACTTCACTCACATCTCACATTACAACCCTGCTTGTTCATCAGGTCTGGATTTGTCTGGATGTACAAGGCAGTCTCCATGCACCGAGTTCGTAGCAGAAAAATACAGCAACAAAAACAGCCAACAGAAGAATACAGAGAATTACACTAAAAATTTTGATCAACTTTTTCTAAGTTTTTGGGAGTTGGACTAGGCTAAAGTGCCTTGCACATGATGAAGTGTGGATGGCAATGAGAATCTGTTTACGAATGACGAAACCAATTTGAGTAGAACACGACTGAATGGGGAGTCATTTGAAAAAGATCTTCCCAACTCGGATATAAACACAGTGGTGGGGAAACCTCCCGTAAAACTGAAGCCAATAAGTATTGCAGCCATAACTAGTGACTGCAGCCTGTCTGCATGTGTGCTAGAGACAGATGAAAGATTTAGTAGATAGATGGCAAAACAGGTGACATGACTTCTGATTCTGACTTATGGAAATTGATACCTCTGCTGAAGTACAACCTGTTCTCCAAATCCTGACATTAAGACGAATAGCAGCCAAACGGCAGCCTCTAGCATTTGATATTTGCGAGAGCTCAAATATTGATTGCACTACTTATTAATGAGTTTCATTCATAATAAATACATGGTATGTTTGCACAGAGGAGGTGTTTTCTAGGGGAGGCATTACATGCTGTATTAAACAATGAATAATTTCTTAATCTTAAATGTGAGTAAACAGCAGGATAGTAAGTGTCATGGTTATAGGCAATTTCAGGAAGGTGCGAGTGTAGCAAGTGCTCCAGCACACCTGATGAGGCATCTCTCACTCCAAATGAAGATTTTCTTGATGGCAATTACTATGATGTGAGGTGTTATGAGCTAGAAATTACTGTCAAAATTTATAACAAGTAAGGGGTTTTCCTTTTTAAATACGAAATTCCATGTTGTTTCATTGAAACTTCATGACTGTATTTATTATGGTAACTTTCTGTGTTGCCCTTTTAGAGCTCCTCTTACTTGAAGTATAGTTACTTCTGCAATGTCTGGTCTTGGCTAAAACCCCATTTTATTATTTTCCATTTAGATCGATTTCAAAGAAAGTGTTTCCTTCATAAGACAGCTGACACATTTGAAATTCAGAGAAAATAATGTATCACGAAAACTGCACAGAATAGACTTTTTAAAAATGGATGTTTAGCATTGCATTTCATAAGGGCTGTATTCCCCAAATTGCTGGTCAAGTTGCCATTTACTGCAATGAAACGGAAGACGAGGTCTTGTGTTTAGGAACTAAAACTTCAAAGCCCTCAGCTCTCCCTCTTTTTTTTTTCTCTATGCTGTTTTCACTACAGTTCTCAGGTATTTAATTTCTATGGTCAGCTTTTGATATAAGAGGCAAAACTGGTAAGTATGGATAAGCAGAACGTCCAACCGAAAATAAAAATGGTCACTGTTTTATATCTAATATGCAATTTTAAGTGTGCTCTCAGAATACAGATTGTTACGACTGGGCTACTTGAAAAATTTAGTGTAAAACTACTGCAGAATATTTTCTTTCCTTCACAGCTAATACCTATGGGCCTCTGTTTGCATACGTCTCCAGGGGTCTATGCCAAGATTCACTGAAAGAAAAAGGAATTCAGCCAACGTGGACGTATCTACGCTGTCCTGCCAGCTCGATGCTCCATCTCAGACTCTCCACCTGCCCAGCCTGCCCAACTCCTTGCTGAGACAAGCCACCCTTGTGCCTGGGGAAACCTCAGTCCTGGAGAAGACTGAAAATTGGGCTGAGCTGAAACATCAGCCACGACCATGCAGCGGGGCAGGTACAAGCCTTTCAAACTACGCAGAGGAGCCACTCCTGCCTGCAGACAGGCACAGCTAAGAGTAGAGAGCTCAGCTAAGCAGATCCACTCCCTGCTGCTGCGGGGGGAAGGCTTATATTCTGAATATTTGTGCATAATGGAATAAACAGATAACAGTCTTCCAAGGTTTGATTGGCGATATGATTCACAGAACAAGTGGTGGACTGTTAAAGTATTTGCAGAATACCTGTACTAATGTAACATTTTACTGTTACCGTAGGCACTCTATTTCCCTACCAAATTTCCCATCAAATACTAGCAAGCAAAATTGTTCTCAAGAAGAAGAGACAGCAACTCTCACACTTGAGACTGGAGCACTACTGTCTAGGTCTCGGGCACACAAACATTAGGCTTTATCTGTGAAGTGGCAGCTTCAAAGTTACATCGTTGGCTCCAGTACAGATCCACTGAGACCCCAAACTCTTTTATTAGCTTCTTGACAGTGGTGGCAGGCTCTTGGATAGGAGTAGCATCACTTATTTTTTAGAAACAACATATGGTACTTAGAATCCAGTGGTTGCCAGCTTTTGATGTAATTAGCCATGATCCCTGAACATCTGCACTCATCAGTTAGCCTTTAAGTTAGTGATCTATTGTTCTACATCGGAATTGAGATTACTCTTTCTTTGGGCATGCTTCCTTCAAGAATGCTTAATATCTTTAGTAAAAGTTGTTAGCTTCAAAACCCTGTAAGTACTCTGTAGGCAGAAATCCTATTATAGATTATCACCTCGTCACACTTGAAAAGTTCTCCTGAGACTGGAAAAAGGCAACTGCTTAAAAGGCACTGTAGGACAGTGAAGGACCACAATACATGATGGTACTGTCAAGACACAAATACCCTCCTTAGAATAAACATGTTTACTAAATTGTATTTGTAGCCTGATATTTTCAGACTCAGTGTCATGCATATGCATTAGGTAAGTCCAGTAGATTTATATTAGGGAAAATGGAGTTTAAAAATATTAGTCAGAAGAGCTGAGAAGAAGATAATACTTCAAAATTTTGTTCAAGCTTTTCATGAGAATTTTCAATTGTCAAAGAGTGATAGCCTTTCAAGGTGAACAAAGAAGAATCATTTATTCGGTGATTTTTTTTTTCTTTTTGAATTGCAAGAACAACCTAACAAAGTATTTGTGACCAATTATAACCTTGGATTACCAGATGGATTGAAAGAGACAGTAAGGCAAGACAGAGAAACCATTAGTTAAACAAGTAATCTCACGGAAGCCATATGGGCTGTTTAGGCAATTAGGATTATTCATAGAAGAAGGGACTTAAAGAGTCTTTCAGAAAGTCCATTATCTTTGATAGCAAGGTTACACTGGGCAATGTGAATTATCTGGAAGAGAAATTGTGCTGGAAGGAAAACTGAAAGAAAGAAAAAATCCCAGGACTAACAATTACATCTAGAATAGCAAGATCAAACTGTAAACAAACTGATAAATAGTTTGCCTGGCCACAGAGTTCTAGAAAATAGTATTAATTAATCCTGGGGCAATAGAAAGGAAAAAGTTGGTGTCATGAATACTGTGTATTCGTCAAGGAATCACTCATTTTTGCTAGCTCTATATTTCTAGTACTTATACACATAACTATAGGACATCTAACGCGGGTCAAGGAGACTCTTAATACTTAGGATTTTCAAGTTTAGTGAAAATTATAGTAACAAAAGAAGGCTACCATATCATATTTTCTTAATTCAAGTTGAAGATTCCCTACCATGCTACACTCCCTGGCAGATTTTCTCTGCAAGGTAACAGAGCTCCTGCAAGGTAACAACGATACACTGAATTTTGCAATGAAGCTTTATTCTCAGGCCAAACATACCACTTAAGCGTCACCTGGAAGTTACACACTGGAAGATAAAAAGATGCACTCAGAACAGTTCAAACAAAGACTGATACAGACTGAGCTTGCTGAACTACCAGCACAGTCAGTCCTACTGGTTTGCCCAACACTCATTAGGTCTTTTTAGGGAACTCCAAGTAGAATTATCTTTCATCAACACATTACACCACCCCTAACAGGTTTAAAGTCCTATCCAGATTCATGGTGGAAGCTCATTATGAAGCATGAATCCCTCACACTAGTATCAAGATTAAAATCCTTCTATATGTGAGAGATGAAAATTTCTTCCTCCCTGAGAAGTTTTTCAGGAGGAGACAAGTTCCTTCAGGTGAAGAAATTGTTGGACTGTGTAATGAGGCCCTGCAAAGTGGCATTCAGCTAGAATCAGGTTAAGATAACCTCAAATGACAAGCAAGAAGAGAATGTTTATTTTCCCTAATTTGCAGTGGCTTTGCTATACTTGGCTGCGACACAAAGAATTGAGCTCTGATGAGCGTTGCAAGAAGAGAAGATGATTGTTTTACCAGCTTGAAAGAGAGGGGGATCTGGGGAATTCATTCTTATTTATATTATTACCAAGATCCTTTGTTTTTTGGCCTGAGAGTAAAAAGACCAAAGGACATTTAAAGCCTGCACTTTTTCCTGCAGCATTTTCATCAGCTGACACAAAGCTGGCCAATTTATTGCTCTGACTGACAGCAGCTGATCAAGTGTTCCCACAGCCACTATCACAGTGTGAAACATTGGGTTCAAAATGGTGATGGGTTCATTTGCTGTAATTCTAAATGGGACAGAGCCCAAAACCAGGATCCCAGCTCCCTTGAACTCGAGCTGTTCAAAATTCAGATCCATATCAATATCTTACTGCTCAGGCCCATCACTACTTAATTTACCAAGGCTGTTACTGGCACAGCACTTCATTCTGGCTGTCTTCACTAACCCTCACGTGGCAACCACAATAAATTATGCAGCTGGGAATGCAGTAGCATCTGAAGCGATTGACCCGTGCAAGGATAGTGGTATCGCTCACACCGCTGTGATGCAGTCCCAAGCCAGGCAGAGCAGCTCTGCCCTCCGCCAAGGGGACCGGAGGTTGGTCCCCTAGTCTCCTGCATGTGAGTAAATCTGGCCTATTTGGCAAATGTTGCCTCCCTCCTGTTATGTAGCAATAGCACTGAATACCATTGACTGTGTCCCAATAAGGTTTCCCTTAAGCAGGTCTGCTTCCACCTTTCTTAAGAAATCCTGTTAGTGAGCAGTGCTACAGCCCATAGGAGGACTTCTCATGTAGGGGCTTAAGTGCCTTTAGTGAAGCCTTCGCTTTAACTTGCTTGTGGACTTTCTGGAGACCTGGGTGTAGATTCAATAGCTAATGTCATCAGTATTTTTATTTCCAAAGCAGGTGGTATAGTGAAATGCGATTGTGAGTACCTGAACCTAAAGCCTGCAGGCTGGCTGGTTTGGCTGACACTCAGGAGATCCATGAAAAATATGGCAAAAACGGGTTAGAAATGGGAACCAAAGGAGTCGGCAGAGGGTGCATCATGGCTGTTAGACACGCAGCAGGAAAGGCAAGTCCCTAAGCACTGAGCAGCCCCTGAACTATTTCTTTATCCTGGCTTTTATGAGAGCAGACCCCACTGCAATGACCCAGACATCATGCTGTCCTGCACACTCTGCAGCCTAAGCTCCTGAGGAGCTAAAGCCAGCATGGGATCTCCCTGCCCTGGGACTAACCTGAGCTTCCTTCCATGCAGGCGCTGCACAGCTTCAGCAACTGCAATCACACACAGTCACCGGCGGTGTTTCCAGCTGACAAAGCCCCCCACAGCTGGGAACTCCTCTGCCCTCCTCACCACGGCCCTGCAGTTAAATGCTCTCAAGCTGCCGTTCCTACTTCCTCGAGCATAAAAACTTTCCAAAGGAGCAGAGAGGGACAAACGACGAGTTCCTGGCTTAGCTCCAGAACCTACACAGAGCTGCTGGCTTACAGATAAGAAAATGACCTTCTCTCTGCACAGGGAGCATCAGAGCAGCTGGGTTACCTATGAGATTGGGAGCTTTCCCTCCTTCAGACAGAAGTGCTTCACACCCTGCCCCCAGAGCAGGTTACCTCCGTGCAGAGCTTCCCAAGGCACTGACATGAACAGCGTGGCCTACGCTAATGCCAATAACTAGTTTGCACCTTGCTTTCTGTCTGAAGCATCAAGTATTCATCATGAGTGCTGAGCTACATATGGTGCAAGGTATACATTATTCCACTGGCAGCCGTTATATGACACTGTAAGTAAAATAAAGTAACAGGTAGATATATTTTTCTTGTTAATCACAAACCTAATTTTCTATTAAAATGTATGAGATGACAAAATCTCAACAAACTCTTTAAAGCTATTACTAGAGGATAAAGTATTCCACCAAAGTATTAATATTAACATCATTAAAAGAGTTTTATCAAGTGTGCCTTTATCTCCAGATTGCAAACAATAGCAGCCTGAAGGAGAGATATGCCCTTGAGTATTGTGGTATGAAAACCAACAGCAGTTTTAGAGCCACATAAAGTCTTCTTGTGGCTTCAAAATTAGGGAAAAAAATTCTTGGAGCCACAATTATAAGAAGTAATAGAGTAAATGAATCTATTTTTCATCACCTTGGGCTCTGAAAAGAAAACGTTTGAGAATTATATTGATAAGAGAAAGAGCTGAGATATTCAAATGCATTTAATGTTGTTTTAATTGATTAAACTAGATCAGGAACATTTGAAAATGCATAAAGGAGCTGTTTCTGCATAAATATTCAAAATATATCTGGTTCAGAAGATAGGTGCTGCTTTGTACATGTAACTGATGCAAGATATCTTATCATCCATAAATCCAACAATGTCTTAGAGTCCAGAAAACTAAGAGTCTTCAATTTTTAGGGTGCATTTTTCAACTGGTCATTTGTTAACATTGCAGAACTGCCTCTCCCTCCTTTGGAGAGGGAGTGCTTCTGGCAGTCCAGCACTTCAGAAAACGGCTCTGAGAGAGGGGAAGACAAGGAAAGATTTTGGTTCCACTGTGGCAACCCGTGGCAGGTTTGTCTGTTGCGGTCAGTGAGTTACAGATCAAAGCATGCAAAAGCCTGGACAAATCCCCGAACCTCTATTTGGGAAAAATATATCTTCTTCCTAGCATCTGATTTTCAAGAGAGATCAATCCCATTTCACCTCTGAGGATAAGGGCTCAGTTTTCAAAAATGCTAAGCCTTCGACTCATTGATGTCAAGAGCACAGTGATATCCCTAGCCCTCAAATCCCGCAACACATGTGTAGAATAGTCCGCGATGCCTGCTGCTCATTCCCAGGCCCTGGCAGTCCTGTGCTAACTGCGCAGAAACAATTCTTCTCCCTTTTGCTGCGATCAGTTTTTCTATAAATCCAGACAGTGGGTTATTTCAACAGATTTACAGAAAGGGTCTTATGGGGAGGAGGGGATGGTCTGAGGGAGAGGACAGAGGCAACCAAAAGCCAGTCCATTGGAGGGCCTGTACCAATATCATAATTCCCAATCTTGGCAGGGTCCCTTTAAAATGTTTCTTTGTTTCATGATCATAAACTCAAAATAGTCCCCTTTGCCACATCACTGTAACACTGCTCTGAGATGAGGAAAATACAAGAATATTGTACTGTAGATGTCTGTCTCCCAGCTGCATTGAGTGATGAGGCTCTCTCTTCCCTGTATGTTCATAAGAGGTAATTTCTTCTAGAGTCTCTCCATAAAAAACTCCTTACAGGGAGCCCACCATTAATCTTGAGCACAGTAAGTATTAGCCAACATGGTAAAAAGAACATTAAAAAAAATCTTGTCCCTAAGCTGCGGAAGCCTAAATAATGACGGTAATAGCATAATCTCACTCTCACACACAAAGTTGTTAACTGACAAAAATAGAGTTCATGCAAAGCAGAGTACACAATCAGAGCAGAAAAGCACAACTTTCTTCACTAATTCCCAAATAAATAACATCGAATATATTGCTTTTAAGTGCTTCATTTATTTTAAAGAAATACTTCTAAAAGAAGTGTTCCAATGACAGACCATGAAGAGCACTTTATAAAAGGAGATTAATTATATCCTGAAAGTTACAAGTGTCATTGAGTAAGAGGACTGCTGTATAAAATACCAATATACCATCCTACTAAGCCACCCATTCGGGCTAGGCCTGATCCTGCATTTCCAGCGGAGAACTGGAATTATTTAGCAATTATTTAGCTGAGCATAAATATTTAGAGACAGTTTCTGCTAACAAATCTTGCCTCTAGGAGCCAGGCCCATAACAATATTCTTGGCACTAGTTTTTCACATATAAATCAACCCCCTAACTTCACACCTTCCTTATTTCATTTTTACAATTTTGTAGAATACCCAGTCTGGTTTATTTATGTGGCGCTGCATCTAGGATTCTCTATACGATGGCTGTTATTAGATCTAATTCTAGCTACATTGCCACCATTAAAAGCAGCCCTACAGTATTAAAACAAGAGACAGGGGAAATAGGATTCTTAGTAGCAGTGGTAAAAAAAAAAATAAATAATGTTTTTCTAGCTGAGGAAAGCACAAACAAAATATCCTCCTTCCCCCTGAGTTCTGCCACAAACCTCTGCATCACTTCCCTCTATCCTATATATAGATAGAAACCAGTCAGTCAACTGATTCCCCTCAGGGGACCGGCAAAGTGTAGGGGGAACTAAATCTGGTAATTTAGGTGTTTATCAAGCATGTGGACAGGGAAGGCCTGACTCCGGCTGGAGCAAGCAGAAAGCAGCTGGGGCCCCGCGGCTACCCCTGCCCTCTGAGATTTGCCTTTTCGAAAAGAAATCCCAGTGAAAACTGCTCAACATTTGCAGCTCCAGATGAATCACGTTGTAAGGAAACTAGTAACCGAAGAAGTCTCTTAAGCCAGGACAAAGATTTCCTGCCTGAAGTGGCCCAGGGGGATCTGCTGGCGGTGAGGGTGGAGGGTCAGAGTGGTCTGAAATGGACCCACAACCAGCCTGCCTCCCTTCCTCCCTCCCTCCATCACTAAGATGGGTTTACTGCTGCAAAATTACAGCAGTTCAGCTAAAGTGGGACATGAAAATATTCCCTGCTACTTAAGCTCACTTTAAATGCACCATTGATGGCACAGCTCTTTTTCTATTAAGCTGTACAGAACAAAAATTCAGGGCATCCTGCAAGTTATCCCTTGCATCTGCTGCAACCTGGACATTTTCTTCCTCTGTGGAAAACACCTTTTTTAGACAGCTATCCCACATTGCTCCAAATTCGGGTATTTGCCTTGCTTTGTTTGTTTTGGACTTTTTGGACACCAACGGAGCATGTCACAAGTTCACTACTGCGGTTTTCTGGAGGGGGTGTGTGAAGACTACAAGAATAAATGACCTTTGAGGATGAGTTTTTTAACTCCAAGGGATGTACATCGAACAGGAGGCCAGGAGAACAGAGGCACCAAGCACCAGCCCTCGGATACAGGTGACCTGCCTATTCCTGATGTGGGAACAGCACTACTTTCCTTACCACAAAAGCAAGTCATGTTTAAAAACAACATGACTCTTCAGGCCTTCCCAAGGTTACACAATGTATTAGGGGGAGAAAGAAGCAAAAAAGACCCCAAGCAGGCCTCTTCTGCACCTGCTTTGTTGAAACAACTGTTTCACACTGCTATAGCTTGAACCTTGCAGTTCCAGCACACTTTAATTCGATGGAAACATGTCCCAATAAAGAGTTTACCAGTTTTCCACTCTAAATGCGGAGGGAAAAGTAGCAATAGCAGCAGCACCACAGCTGAGTTCTCTATAGATGGTAAATAAATCACGGGAACAACAATCCCCAATTTCACATTAATTGTTTGGAAATCTCTACAACATCAAACATTTTGTTAAAAACCTAGAAAAAAACCAGCATGGCTCTTTTGTTGTTTTTGTTGTTGTTTTGCTTTAAAATGATTTGTTCTAAATACAGCTTAACATGCAGATGACTGGTTTGAGAGTAGTGTATTTCCTCAAGACAGAAAAAAAACCCCGCAGTAATGGTTTGTATGGGGATGTCAGCAGAGAGGCTATTTAATAACAGAGGTACCTGGAAAAACACTCGGTGCTTGAATGTGGATGGGGAGAGTCAGGCCTTGGGGTAGTCCAACAAATTTGCCTCTATTGGAATCAATTTGGGCAAGAGCACTTTTCAAATCAGAGTGGAACAGTCCCTCATTGATTGTAAGGCATTGGGGGATAAAAGCTAAAACAAGTTCCTCACAAAAGACCCAAAGAAGTTAATGACTTGCTAGGATTTTTTTTTTCCTTTGTTAGTGTGACATTCAGAAAGAAAGAGTCAACCCAAACACAGTGTCTTAAGAACGACTGTCTCTGCGCATGTTGCTCTTTGACATATACAGCCTGATATTGCACTTGTCCTCCTCTTTTTTTTTTTTTTTTCAGTTTGGTTGATTTATTTGCAATTCAAACCCATATCTAATTACTGCCCAGTAACAACATTTCCTTTTTTACAGAGCAATTGCTTTCCATATTTTTGCTTTCCATTGAATTTCAATGTTCTGGATCACTTGCCTCTATTGTTCTATCTGAGCTACTGTTTTTCCCCACACTGAATCCCTTTGTGCTGTTTTTGCCGATGCTTCTAGCCTCTCTATAGCCTATTGTAATTTTTCTATCTTCACTCAGATTTGCAACTTCTTTTGACTTTGTATCATCTGACCATGAATTACATTAGCATACTATTTCTTTCCTCTTCCAAATTTGACGCCTAACACCAGCTCCTTTGTGCTGAAAACAAAGAAGTAGTTAAAATATAACTCTTGAACACATTGATAAAAGCTATCACAGGATTTCCCTAAGTTATTCCTAGCAACTACCTGGCCCATATTAATAGGTTCACCTAAAAGGTAGGCTTTTATAGTCCAATCCTTCCCCAATACTTTGCAAAAGAAAAAGCCCAGCAAAACAAGGAAACAAAAAACCTCATTACTTTTCTTTACAGTTCTGACTTTTGCCCTGACTCTTCCCACGTTCCTCATTTTAACCTTTCTGGCTAAATTCTTAATGGTGAAGTGGAAATAAAAAGAAAGCAAATTGCACTATAGTCTGTAGTGCTGAGTCACTGCTCTCCTCCTACTCCTTTCAGCTGTGCCTGTTCCAGATAGATGGCTTCAAAATCAGCCTCTGGGGGTTGGTAATTATGGGAGATGTGGCAATGGGACTTGGGGACAGGAGTGGTAGTAAAGGCTTTTTTGGGGAGTGGAGGAGGTTTTCTCTAGTTATTAAGGATTCTAAAATAAACCAAATATTCTTTTCAAGTGAAGAATCCTGGCCAGATTTTCTTGCAGTATGTAGCATTTTAGGTATCTAGTAAGATGAGAAGGCATTGTGGGTTACTTAAATCCCAGAAGAAAAATGCCGAGAACAAAGTTACTACATCTGGGAAATACATTTTCAGAGAAATTGAGCATAAAACAAATGATTTACTAGTGATCCTCAGCTTAAGTTGTTTTTAGTGCAAGCAGCCATATTGTATTAAGGGAGCTTTTGGTATGACTGTAAGATGTGAGTTTATAACTGTGCTGAAACTGAACTGCTTTTTAAATGTTTATGAGATAGTATTAAAGATTCACTGATATCAGAATATCTACCATCTGGGCTATTCTCTAGTAGTTGGGAAATGGCTATTTCTTGGAGCCTCCAGGTCTATTTTAACCTGCCATCAGCTGTAACACCTGTTCCCCAGACCATTTTGTGGGCACTAATGTCCTTTCCTCCTCTCATGGTGTCGTACAGGCAGAAATGAATGAAATTCAAACATCATGTTCTCCTGGAGGTTTAACGTGCTCCTCAAAGCTCCTTACTTCTACTCTAGCAGCAAATCCCAAAGTTAATGCAGCCAACTCTGCAATACCAACACTTGCTTCAGAACGTATCCTGTAAGTAACAAAGGTGTTTAGAAAAAATACCTCTGATTAATAAAAAATTTTTCCTTCACTACCAGTCTGCCTGCAAACCAGTTGGTGACACGAGCCAACTGTGTCTTGGCTGCCCGTTGCATCCAATAATGTATGGCCCCAGTGTGGGTAGGAGACTGTAATTCACTTGCGGGACTCTGCCGATGTCAGACAGCGCCTGAGCAGTTTATGAACAGCAGCAGAGCCTTGAGAGTGAATTACGGCCCTGCATTCACTCCTAGGACATCTGTTGTTGTTCAATATAGAGTATACTTTCTGTAAATTAAAACAAAAAATAAAAAATAAACAACTGCACTACTTCTTCACCCAGTCTTCAGTTTCCAAAAAATCTTTTTCTTTTTTTTTTTTGCCCTTTATTTGAAACCAAGCAGATTCACAAGAAACCTGAGGTTTGTCATGGTATTTTCTTGCCAAAGTCACCATTACCATTTTAATCTTCTCATTCAGGGACATGTTTTCAAGATTATGATAGCCTTGTAGCACAGGTGAAAGGATGATTTCTCTTTCATGCTTATGTATGCATAACCATTGGCTCTACAAAGCCAAATTCTAAATAAATCAGTTTAAAGCCATTGTTGTTTGACAATTATAAATTTTGATCTATTTTCTTGTTTTGTGCCTAATCTGAATGTAAAAGCCCCTTGTGATGTCACTTTAATTCTATTTCCATAGTAGGTTCAGTTGCACTGGGGCAAATCTGAAGTAATCTGGTGCATTTTGTTTCCTTGCCAATACAAGTGACTCAAATCCTTGGAGTTATTCCATTTTTTTCAGAATTTGGCCCAGAGAAGCTAGTTACAGCATGTGACATCAAAGAGGCGTTTGTGAAAAACTTTGTTAAATGTTCTATTTACGAACATTTCTGGCCATGTGTCATGTTTTCTGTAGGTTTCCCCCCTCCTCCTATTTTATTACTAGGGACATTTGCCTGAAAACAGACTATTTGTTACTTAGCAAGTTCATTTGCTCCTGCTGCTTATTCCTCACTTGAAGTCACTCCTGTGATTGTGGCATCATAATTAGTTGCTCTGGAGATGATTATGATGTCACAGAGGACTGTGTGTTATATGGCTGCAAGTGATGAATAAGCAGCAGGAGCAGATGATCTCTCAAGCAATAAAGACCACGTCTTTATGAAAATATCCCTGGAAACAGAAAGGCTGAAATTCTATATTAAAGCAATGGAATAGTTTCTCGTATGACACCACTTTCCACAAAACAGCAGTATTTCTTTTGGGTTTTCTTTTTGGAGGGGAGGAGTTAACGCCCTTTTTATCAGCTACATGCATCACTTCAAAACCACTTTTGAAATATTTCGCCTTCACTTGTCCTTAGTGAATTACAGAGGGAGTGAGCGAGTTGTGTCTATCAATGAAGGGACGATGTAGCATACATAAAATAGCACATTCACTTCTGATGGTCAGTGACCCCCTTTCCCACCTCTCAGTCATCAAAGGAAATAGTAAATTAAGTGAGCACTGACACACAACCTAAATGCCACTGCTGCCCTGCTCCAGCAAGGAGGCTCTTTGCCAAAGGGGTGTCCTGCAGGCCAGGGGAGGCTGGATACACACGCCCATTGCCCTGCACCTACAGTGGACGCTCCCCCTTCCTCAGGCAGAAAACTGTCTCCCTACCTGGAACTTCTTGGCATGTCAATCCTCTCCTGAAATCTCCCTGCTGGCACAGTGCCCTCACCTTCAGAACTCTTCTCAGGTCTGCTCCAGGTCAAGGAAATAGTTCATCTCTCTCCTTTCCCCTTTTAACCTGTTTTATTCTCACCTCTACCTTCTTTCCAGTTGCCTGCAATGGACAGGAGGCAAAACTGAGGAAGACTGAGTGCAGGTCACTTACATAATAATAACTTACATAAGGCCTAAAAAAGAGCCATTTCTAAGAGCCACAGGTGAAGGTACCATGCCACCTTGCTTTCTTTCTATTCACTTGGTTTTGACCCACCTGCATGCTACAATTGCCCTCCCTAATCCTCTAAAACCCATAGGTATAATTGCCAGATAAGACCTTATCTCTATCCCACCTCCACAGCATTTCAGTCTTTCCAAATATCAAAGCTAAATGAATTAAGCATTCCTAAAAAAGAAGGCTTTAATTTATTGTTTCATACATTCGGTGTTGCTCTTTTTATCTGATTGGTTGATCTAACTTAATCTAGTGGGACAAAAAAAAATCTGCTCGGCGCCACAAAATACAAGAGAATGCTTTTCCTACTCTGACTACAAAGCTTGCTGTTTAATTGTACAAATATTTGTGGGTTTGGCTAAGGTGAGCACTAATTTGTTATTTTAGCAAAAAGCTTCAAATAATTTAGGATGTACTAAGAAAATATTCACTGCCTTTTTGCAAACAGCGACGTGCTAAACGTTTAAGAGAAACTACCATGCTACTGAAAGGACTTTGCAAGTAGACGCTTGCAAAAAAACAAAAAAAAAGGCAAAATTTTCAGTGGTTATTTTCCGGAATGTTGAAAAATACAGCCTGCAAGAACCTGCCTTGTGGGCAAACATTCTCACCATGTCCCTAGTTATTTATTTTAATTAGTGTTTTGGGCTTTTTTAACCTCTGATGAGAGTTTTTGTTTCAGTTGGCTTTGCCCTTCTAGTCTTCAAGAAGAAAAGAGTCTGGTGCTGCTAAAAAAAAAAGGCAGTGAATGAGGATCTGCACGGTCCTGTCACCAGGCAAATGAGGACCAACTGAATTCAGATAAACACCCCTGGCCCTTGAGGAGGGGAACTTCAATAAATCCCAGCTTCATCCTGATTAGAGACCACGCCCTAAGTGATCGTTTCCAGCAGCGTCGGGTGAGATCAAGAGCTGTATGCGAGGAGGGTTTCTCCGGGAGCATGGGCAAGGTGGGCCCAGCAGTGGGGCTGCTGCTGAGGAGCAGCGTGAGGACAGGGAGGCGTCAGGGCCGTGACGCGCCGAGCGGGCACGTCCTCCCACTCGCTTGCATCAAGTCATTGGAGTTGCAACCCATCTGCCAGGATGCTTTTTGGCAGCCACGAGCGGCCTCCAGGGAATTCTTTCTGAAATGTTTAAACCCTGGCATAAATTCCAAACCCAGAAATCTTAAGAAAACCTGTGGCTTGGGTGCACATGGAGCACTCTTTTTCCCCCCTCACAAGCAATGATTTAAGCACATGGACTTAAACGGCAGAACATCTATTGCAAAAGGGAGAGGGTAACAAAAAACAGAAAGAGAATAAGGGCATGTTAATAATCCCCTATGGCTCTCTACCAGCCTCCAGAGCACGCTGGCCATAGTCCAAGCTTTCCCTCGGCAAGGGTGCGTGACAGCACGGGTGACAAGGCACTGCTTTCCTCCTCTGGCCCACTGATCCCCAGGGAGGTGCAACATTTCCACAGCTACCGCAGCTCTGGGTGTCAGGCTTCACTGCCCCAGCCAAGAAACCGCTGGTGGTGATCCTGTTGCTCACCCCACTATGGCTGCTCACCTTATTTGATACCCGTTGCGCCCACCACAAGGTCAGCCACACAACTCTCTGAGAGCCCTGCTCTGACAGCATGTCCTCCACCAGGCATTCGCCCTGGCAACTATAATTCTCCACTTTACTGCTTTGACTCCCAGGAGCTCAGTTTCAGGGCTGCCTTTGCCTCCCCGCTTCTCAAGGCGGCACACGTGTGGCGTCAGGCTGTGGTGGTATCTCCCCTTGGGGACTCTGGGGGAGCAAAGTTGCCCAAGCTTTTCACAGAGCCACCCCTACCTTTACCGTCTTCTCAGCTTTAATAGAAATAACCTGCTTGGAGATTAAATCCATTGTCCTTTCCTTTTCAAGTCTCCAAGAAATGCTGAAAGAGCTCTCCCACCCCTGGGGCCTCTGGGCTGTTCCTGAAGCTCGTGCTGCTGCCTTCCTGCAGGCCTCGGGCCCCACCTTCCCACCGTAGCTGTTCTCTCTGTTTGCTTGCTTTTGCCAAAAGCAGATACAATACAAATCCGTTTCTTTCTTGAGGTGAAAAAAAAAAAGCCAAGATTATCAGAAACTGTCACGGCTCCGATGCCACATTCATCGTGGCCCGTGTCAGCCATATCCAGAAGGAAGCATGAGGTTAAGCCTTTAGCTGGCTGGGGGAAGCTGCTGAAAATGTGAGCATGAAGGAGACGTTTCTAACATCTCTGTGTGGTGCTGGAGGGAAAAGCAGAATCCGTGCATTGCTTTCTGGGCTTACAACTGGCTTCCTGCTCAGCTCAGCAGCAAGATTTTAAGCTAAGCAATGGCTGGTTACCCTATGGTTAAAAGATACAAACTTCACACAGATAAAAAGGACATGGAGAGAAAGAGTTGGTAGATAAAGCAGCAAAAGAGCAGTTGGGAACGAGAAACTTCCTCAAAGGGGTGACACAATCACAGGTCAAACTGTCCCAGGCGTTCAAACATCTCCTTGACTGATCCCATTCAGCAAATGCCTATAAAATGGATTATCTGTCACCCAGAGCTGAAAGAACAGGACCGTCAGCTTCACATCTAGAGCTGTAACCTTTGCCTTTACTCAGCTCCAGTTCGTACCTACGTGCCTTGTGACTTGCTGTAGCCTACAGACGTGTGGGTGTGCCTGCAAACCCTTCAAAACCATTACTGACCCAGCATCGCAGCAGAGACGATTGCTGCCCTCCAAGCAGTAACCCGTACAGATGTCTGCATGGCTTTGAAATCTGTCTATTTGCTAACTCATATTTGTCTCAGGGCACGGCAAGATGTACAACCTTAAATAAATGCCCTCTCTTCAAGAAAAGTTTGTTTTTTATTGCACCAAGGGAAACAGAGGAAAACAGGGAGAACGCAGGTCCTGTTGATCCCCACAACCGATATTTTCTCTCCCGGAGGACATTGTAACTGCTGAGCCTGCGGGAGTATTATTTTGCTTTCAGAGAGCTCTCTGATGAGGAATTCAGTACTGTAGCTGTGGCACGGCACGAGACACGTGGTTGGGATGTAAAAAAGTGAAAAATAGGGCCCGAAGAGCTAGAATGTCTGTGATGAAGCTCCTCCTTCAGCAAAATGGGAAGTGTTAAAGCTCTGAATATCAATCAGCACTTCCCACAGGCAGTGGGATTCACTGGCAGGATCTGCCAGTGTCTCTGAGACATTGAATCCTTTCCTCAAATTAAAATTGTGACCAACTAGAGGCAGAGCAAATTACTAAGGTAATCAAAAATGAGTGACATTACTCTTTTAAAACAAATCTACAAAGTGAAATTCACTGTAGGATGCGTGAAAACTCCATCAGTTCTGCATTTTATGTAAATGAACCCCCCAAACACTTGCAAATCACAGAAAATTGTAAAAACATACCACAGAGTTCAAGTTTACAATTCAATAATAATAGTGTACGGTATAATAATAATAATGTAATAGCAATAATAATAAACATCCATTGCTTTATTACAACTACAGATTGTCTCTGATTGAAAGTCATTAAAAACGTATGTAAAAATCTGGAGAAAAAACAAAAGTAGTTTTTGCTGTAGCTGTGTATGTCCAGCACGCTTAACTTCTCTGAAGCAAATCAGTGGAGAGAGGGGAGGAACAACAGGCAAAACCCAAAATAATAAACAAACCATTTTTAAGACATGTTATAAAACTCCTGAGATTCAATTGTAAGGGCATTTTCTCCTAGAAAGATGACAGCAATTAGCTTCCTGCAAAGAACAAGAGAAAAACAGGGATGTTCTCCTGCAGTTCATAATACTAGTTGTAATTTTCAGTCTTCGCTTTTCTCTGCCCTCAAGAAACTCAGATTAAGCAAGTGGTGTGCGCTACCATGTACCACCAGAGGAAAAGGTACACAAATAATCCAGTCTTGGTCAATACTAGTGGCACAGACCAAAGCCCCATGATCATTAAAAGGACATCTCAAATAATGTTTTTGCCTGTGCTTCACCTGGATACCCTTCTTCACACTCTGAGGCAGATTGGAGCCTGCAAGCTCCTGAACACCTTTAAGGGATGAGTGCAGATGCTGTGGGAAGCCGTCAGAGATCTTGAGAGATCAGTGGATTGCAAAGTTTACTGGTGGGCTGGGCTCTGGAGGCATTGAAACACCCAAGCTACCATGGTATTGCTCCTGTAAATCCTCCTCCCTGTAGCTAATGCAGTTGGAAGAGTATTTTCAGATAATCCTAAAGTAAGTGTTAGGAGAGACTTGTTCCTACATTCTGTCCATCTTCTTTCCATGGAAAGGTTGCTCCTTGTGATGTAGTTCCTAGCACAGCTTCCATTTTCCCTAAGCAACAGGTTAGACACTATGTGGGGGAAAAGAGCTGAGTGATTATCATTGACACAGTAACAGCAGCAGAAGGGATGCATGGAAAAGCAAATGATTCAGGATTTCAAGCACATGAACATCTCTTTAACCTCAATCCCATGATCTCTTATTTCTGATATAAACAAGGCACAAGTGAAAACGAGAGGACACCAACAGATGTGGATCATCTGGAATTTAAAATGAGAAGCATGTTTTGAAAGCAAAGACATTTATAAGATATATTTCCCAATGCATAGTCCATTACTTTTTTACATATGCAAAACAATGAACATTTCTCTTGGGCAACTATTCTACAGCTCAGTACAGAGAGAAAGATTTTTTTCAAATATTCAGCCTCGGTTTTCCATTTCCTATAATTATCCCAGGATTCTTAGCTATACCCTAATTATACCCTAGGTATATAATTAATACCCTAGGTACTAGCCTAAAATAATCCTCTCCATCCTTTCTGTCTGCACCCATCTAATTCTCCTGGGAAGACAAGATGTTAATAAAATAGATGAACTGTTGTCATTTTTTTCCCAAAGCTTTAATAGAAAAAAGAGAGGACAGCTGAAGGGCAAATAGAGATTCTTACTAATTCTAGTGGGGTTTTTTTACAAGACTTAGCTTTTTCTCCAAGCTTTCGTAAGCTGTAGGTCTTTTTCTCCCAGTTCTCACTGCCCTCAATATAAGTGCTATTGAACTTACTCTGGTGTTTATACTACAGCTTTCCAAAAAGCATTGTGAAAAATAACATTTACCCGTGGAGAACATTCTTATGGAGATGCTACTCAGTAGCTAGAGAGACATTATATGAACCATTCATTTCTGCTGTCTGGATCTCAAGGGGATGTGAGTGGATAATGTCTTTTTCATCCTGAATGTGCTACAGTCCAATAGGTGGAGCGACTTTTCTTCAGGAGAAAGCCTTTTGCCCCTCTGTTGTCAGGCAGGAGTTATTTGCAGCTGTAAATAGGGAGGAGCCCGGGGTACAGGCTGAAATGGTGATCTGTGAAAGCAGATGGATGAAAACCTCTCTTGTTCTTTTTTTTTCACTTGACCAATCAACTCTGCAAGATATGACATTAACACATTGATCAGTTCCTAGAACAGGTTGTGAAACAATCATTTGCTTTTGACCGGTCTCAATTATATCTTATCTACATTAGGTCATATAGTCTATCAAACTTACAGCTTACAATAATGGTAATGGTAATTTGGAACTAGTAAATGCAATGTTACAAAAGGTTAAATTTAAATTTCCCTGGGGTCAAAGGTATTTAAGGGTAATCTAGGCACTGGCTTGAAATACAGCATAGTTAGCTACCAGATGAAAATGATTTTTCTTGCAGCAATTACCATGGTAGTCCCAGAAGGGGTTTGTTATGTTAAAACGCCACTGAGACTCCAGAACTGTTCACAGGCAGGTTTTTTAGGCTGCTTTGGAGGGCCTGCTGTTTGCTTTTGTTGGCAAGCATAACCTGTATGTTTATTTTATTCCTTCCTTACTTCACATGGTGAATTTTGTTCTCTGTATGTATGAGAGGATTACAAGCAAGAGATGTTAAAGTTTCTGTTTACCTACAAGGCATGTACAAACAGAGGGCCTGATCCAAACCCCATTATCATCAGTGGAAAGTTGAGTCATCATCTCTGAAAATCTAGCCGCATTTTTGAAGATACCCAAATACAAATATGTGGTCTTCAAGAACCATATTTGAAAACTTGAAAAATACTCTTTATGACAAAAAAGAGGAAATGGACTGTCTTTTCTTTAATTTCCGTCTAGATGGTGGGTATTTTTTTTTAAGGGCAACTTTCTGTTCCACTGAACTTGAGTTTTAAAGCTATATGTCACCAAAGGTTATGCCACAGCTCTGGCTGGAGACCAGTTTTCCCTTGAAGGATTTACGAAGGCATTTTTCAGTGATTTCTAACAGTGTGTAAGACAATTCAATGACCCATTCAGCCTGCTGTTGTGCATACTGCTCAGATTTTGTTTATTTTGGTGAACATAAAGAATGCAAAACAATGGCAGTATCTCATTTGCCAAGGAAAGAATAGAGAGAGGACCATAGAACAAGGAGGTCAGCCCAACAGCAAGGATTGGTAAAGAAGCACACTTATATCATACATGCTATATAGCATGGAAATAAGTCTTCACATGGTGCATAGACCTCATTGGAATCCTCTCTAGGGAGTCAGCAGGAGGTAAACAGAGAAACAGCCTTTGTGTAACACATGAGCACATCCTGTAAAGAGCATATATAGAGGGTGAATCTCTAAAAACCGATACTTAGCATGCTAAGCAAACAAACAAGCAGCTGAATACATGTAAATTAGATGAATGGCTTGGGTATAGGAGACAGGAACCTCATAAGTCAAATGATTCCCAGCTTCCAGAAGGATTTGCATATAGCGTAAGTAGGGACCTTCTGCAGATGCAGGTTTGCTAGCAGGGTGTGTGCCTGGGGAGCTGCGTCTTTGTGGGGCTGACTGATTGGAAGAACAAATTAATAGAGTGGGGAAAAAAAAATTCACTTTCAAAACTTCAAAATGCAAGTGCCTGGATGCAACATTTTCATCTTTTTGCCCTATTAATAGGTTGGGCTTTTCCAAATGAAGCGCCTCTCTTTCCAGCTCAGATTCTGGAAGTGAGCAATCAGTCAATACTTGCTACATGGGGGAGCTGTGAGAAAGAGGATGATTCCCATGGTTTGGACACTGGAACAGGATGCAGTCCCTCGATCATTGTTTGCCTCTGTTGCTCATTTATAAAACAAGCAAAACAATCCCAAATTGCCTGCAAGGTCTTCAGAGTAAGAATGGCCCCTAATGTTTGTCAGCAGAATGCCTTCACACTAGACAGTCTGCCTTGCCTGCTATGTGACTCTGTTATTCAGACAAAAAGAATAACTTTTAGGAGGAGGGCTCTTTCACTGTACTTTTCTTTTCACAGAGTACTGAGTTGTACTCTGTTGATGCTGAGTCAAAACCATGCACTTTTCTTCCATATTCATTACTGTGCTATTTGGAAGGCTCAAGGACGTGAAGCGAACTTTAAGCTGAGAAGATGTTAACAGAATGTATACATGGAAATCAGTGTTTCTTTCTCCATCTGTTTCTTTGGTCTCAAAAAACACAAGTGCCTCTGTAGCACAGTCAGTACAGTAACAACTTCTGGGCCCAGTGGGCAGACATTTTTCACATCCTTTTTTCAGCGAGACTGCCAATACTAAAACCTTGTCACTGCCATTTGTAATGCACTTTTATTTTATCACATCAAGATAGAATTGTTTCAGCCCACTGCCCAGCACTTGCCACCATGACTACTGATCTGAAGCAAAGCTCTCAGGCATACAGAAAACTGGGGAGAGAGCCTGCAAATTGAAACAAAACCAGAGCAGATTAAATTAGAGTTCTAGCAAAACTTACTGAGGTAGACATTGTGACCCCGGTCATTTGGTCTTTCGAACCCTCATTTGACAACCAGGAAAGATAATACAGCTCCAGTGTGGATGGAAAAGGAGGGAGGGAAGATTGAGAAGGTGGATGTACAGCTTTTAGGGTACCACTGCATCATGCTAGTCACCTAGTAACCTCAAATCTTCCTCCTCCTATAAATCAGTGCCTGTTACAAAGAAAACCCCATATCTGAAAATTTACTGCTGTCTGGATTTTCTCCGGGATGTTCTTTGAAGGCCTGGAAACAATCCTCCTAAACTGAGCGGCTCCCTCCTCACTCCTCTAGCCAAGCTGGCTTCCATTGCTGAGGAGGTCCTTTCAGATACCTGAGTACACAGTCTCACCATGATGCTGAGGTGTTGTCCATTTGGGCTATATCCCACTGGCACAGTGCCATCCCCACCACGCAGAAGGCCTAATAAGAGTAGGAAATTGAGTTTGGTCTTGAGCAGGCTTGGGTTTTTTTACCAGAGTTGTCATCATCACAATTTAGGTCAGTCTCAAACTTGCTCTAAGTTGTCCTAAAAAACATCTGGGATTGAAGCTGTGGAGTCAAGTTAGCAGTGATATCATTGCTGTTCACCTCTATTCTGTTGAGGTATCACTCACAGGATGAACAGAGGAGCCAGAGTGGACATGCAGTTTATTATCAGACAAGGTAGATGAATAACAGTTTGTAACTTATCAAGTGGCTTCTGCACAATCCTTTGATCTGTGTTACCCACTCTATTGTTAACACCTGTGCAATGCTCAATAAAACACTCCCACAAGCCCTTTTTGGTATCTCCAACGTGCAGTCTGTTATATTTCCTGTTGATGATGCAGTACATAACTCATTTAGAGGGGCATGTGAAGTGTTCATGAATGACAAATTAAGATTTAGTTCAAACATCCCTGATGGGGTCTTGGTGCATTTACCAGGTTTATAGATCTGTTTCCTGGGAATGTACCTTATAAAGTTGCATTTGTGGGTTGTTTATTCAATGAACAAAGTGATCCATTATGTTTTTGTCACTGTTTTAGACATGAATGGAGGGTAGGGAAATAATTGCAGTAAATAGCTCTTCTTTCCGATTTTCACAAGAGTGAAAGTTGAAGTACAGCAAATGGAATAATCTGTTCAGGATTTGCTGAAAGCAAAAAAAACATACTCAAGTGCATTTAATTCTCTGCTACTTCTTCCATCTTGGGAATCTGGAGAAAAATTTTTTTCTAAAAATCTTTTGTTGATAAAATGTAATATGGGAAAATGGGACACAGAATTTTAAATGGAGAAAATTTAGATTTAGTTTTAGTTATTCCAGGTGGTGTGAATGGCAATGGGGAGGAAAGATTAAAGGCATGCTTTACCCCTCCATTCTTTCTCCCAGAAAGTCTCTGGACTTTCTGCTGCTGTCCAGTGCGGCAAGTGGTATGACTGGTTTAGGGTTTCCAGCCCAGAGGGCAAAAAGAACTCCTTCCACTCTCATAAAAGCATCCGGTTCTTGATAAATTTCCATTACTATTTTGAAGATCAAGTAGCTTTTGGTAATGTGCCTCTGGCTTCTGTAAGCATCAAAGCCTCCTGATTTTTCTCTATTACTAGCAAGACTTTTGATAGTACTGAACACCAGAGTTACTGAATAGTAAGGTGGGAAACTAAATAATTTAGTTTGCAATGTCACTATGAGGGTGTTCTTTTAGCAGAATTCCAATGTTATGCACCTCTGCTAGCAGCCACAGACCAAAGCTCTTGTCTTTTCATTTACAGGGTAGCTATCAAGTAATTCTTTAAACTAGAACAAAGGAAACATTTATTCAAAGTTCTCAGCCTCCAGAGAGGCCAATGGACACAAGCAGGATGAAAAACGAATGTGGCTTTAATTCTGTGTGGACAAGTAAGACACAAAAAGATGAGCTTTTGCAGAGTCCAGAAGGAGCTGAGGACAGATCAGAGCTGAAAATCTTCTTTCACCATTGCCATGTACCGCATTCCTACAGGAAATTTCCGCATGTGGATCAATTTGTTTATGGATGGCCTCAAGGACTTAAAATTTCTTTACAAAGTCATTTCCTTGGGAAAAAGAGGCAAAGACAAAACTTTCCAGGGCTCTTCCTCCCCCACTGAAGGGTAAGTACTTATTCTGAGTGCTGTGGGAATAAACGTGCCCATGTATGCAGACAGCATACGCTGCAATGGCACTGGAATCACTCTGAAGGCTGTGTATTTCACATATTCCCTTCACTTCAGGCTTGGCAAAACCCAATCATTTTCGCTACTTCCCTTCCCAGCACAGACACAAAATATTCACTGATGTGGGTAAAGACTTGTGTCAGGAGGCAATGTGTTCATTCCCTCTGCCACGGGGAGTTGTTGCGCAAAGTTGTTAGTCTCTGGTAGCATAGATGATTCCTTTCCTTGTGTGTTGCAGGAGCATCCAGGAAAGCTTACAAGATACTTAGGATAAAACCCTTTCCATTTGGAGAATAATCATGCCTGGCTCAGGCAAATTCAGTGGATTTAATGTGGTAAAAAAGAAACTTCCTTTTTCTGAGCTCTCACGCTCTCTCAAAACAGATTGATCAATAGAGCAACACAGTAAAAGCGAAGACCTGTTTTCAAAGAGGAAAATATCTTGTGAATAAGCCACTGGCCTGAAACTCAAGAAAATGTCTTTGCTTATCACATGTTTGCTGACAGAGAATCCTTGCAAAATGCTGGATTTCCAAGAACAGATTGCTGAACTCCTACTTTCATCTCGGGAAAACTGCAGCCAATAAATCATAAAACCAGAATTACAGAGACTTTGTTTTGGGGTAAAATCAAAACTAGAATTAAACATTCCACTTTCAGAAGATAAACCTCTAATCCTGGACTATTGGGCCAGTGAGCTGTAGCCAATACATAAATTTCAGCACTAAAAATGAAGGGCAAATGATTTGGTCCCACTGAGCTGTCAGATTTTCTCCCTTTTGTGCACTGTTCCCGTAGGGCCCCAGATCCAGAGAGGGCTGTGGTCAGATCGCTCTCATATTCCATTTATTCTCCTCCAAGCTCCTGACAGTTTAGAGCACAGTCAGGATGAATGCTTAAGAGCAAAACTTTACCCTTTGCTACTGATGAAAATCAAGGCTCTAGGAGCACAACTCTCGTTACAGACAATACTGAAACGAGGCATGTTGAAATACTGTGTGCTTCAAACTCCTCCTGCTTCTTGTTGTAAAGAAAGGTGAAGGACAATAACATTGAGAAGACAAGGGACACACAAGCCTGTATTTACATAATTTACTATTTACATAATTTGGAATTTGAATTTGATCTGCGATCACGAAGGATTTTTTTTTCCCTATGTAAGATTGTTAGAGAATTAGGAGGTATTTTGCTTTCTCTGATATTAAGATACAGCTTCTTCCAGAGGTATTTTCTTTTACCAAATGCACTCAAAACTGGCTAGTGCACTGGTGTTGTCCCTGTCCTCTCCTGATGTCCCTCTGTGGCACATTCCAATTTTGTGGATGTTGCCTTTAAATAAGTGTGGAGGATATAGGGAAAGACTCTGCAGCTTGTGAAACATAAAATGGATGTTCTGTGACCACCCTCCAGACAAAATGTCTCCCGCAGGTTCCTGTGACTACAGGGAAATTACGTCCAAAATTCCTATGCAGCCTTTAAAAAGAAATTTTGAAATTTAAATATTACTTTGTTTTCCATAATTGCAGCAAACAGCTGTGATCAACATTCAAGTAGACCAAAGAAAGAGATCTTCCGGTCTTAACATTTTTCCTAACAAGTTAAATATCCGTGACAAATTTCAGATATGTGCTACTCCAGTCCTCTGTATTAGAATTCATTCCATGCTGTGGATTTTAAACTTACACTGTCAAATTTAGGCATATTGTATTTTACAAGAGATTTGGTGCTTGTTTGCTTCATTCTCCTAACTCAGGCTCATTCATTTCTGGAGATAGCCTCTTCCACCAAAGAAGGAAAGTGTGAACTTTTTGTAGTAGGGGTCTCTTAGGCATCACTTTGAAGACAGATGCAGAAAGAAATTTAAAATTACATAGGGGGAAAAAAACCCCAAACTTTTGATGGTTCTTCTTAATAAATAAAAATGATACCAAGTCTGCAAGAACTCAAGTTTTGAAAGGTCTGCATTTTGAGCTTTCTGTTTCCAAATCCCTCTCACAAACATGGAGCCTGGAGTGACAATCCACTGCAAAATACTAATTTCTGGGGAGATTAAGGATAGGTGTCCCTGACGAGAGTTGTATGAAACCCAAAAACCTTTCCTGCTGTGGAGAGATTGCTTAATATCCTACTAAATTATGCTCCTGTCTCTGAGTACAACTATTAGAGGTGATTCTTAAAGATATTTGGAGACTATGGTTTACGTGTAAGGCAAACAGATTGCATTTGTAACATTTAACACACAATAACAATAATAAAACACACTGACGTGGGTTTTCTCTGTAAACAGTCTCTTCTGAAGATAGAGCCAGTGAAATGTTTTGAGAACTTTGACATTTATAGCTGTATTTATAATCTCTTTTGGATCATTTCCTCATAGAATCACATGTTTGTGTATTTTAAATTCTCTGGAGAAATAAAAATGTTTAAACAAAATAATGATGTGATAGGCATTTTATGAGGGCTTGTTCAGCACGCGCACATGTACAAACAAGGCTGGATTTGTTCTGAGGTAAGTGAGTGGGAGTTTTGGAAGTGGGTATCAAGGAGAGAGCGTCTTTTCTGAAATTATTAAAAAGTGAGGAAAAAAGCAAGGATATCTAGGCCTGTACAGAAGATGGGAGTCCTGGTGTCTGAGAAGTAACGTGGCAGTTGTTAAGCTTATTGTACCAATGTGTGAAAGAGAGGTAAAGGGAGAGGAGATACACTTATGTTCATATGCATACATATACCTCGACGTGTGTAAATGAATTCACACAGACACATCACTTGTATTAGTGCGTAATTCGCAGTAGATAATTTATTTGCCAGTCTTTCTACTAATGACACATACGTGAGCAGACTGCTTTTTCCTAAATATGATTCTCATTCCACAGGATTTGAGTAGGTTTTTCCTGTATAGTGAGAGGACAGGTAGTCTAGTGTGGGTATTTGGCACTGGATATGCAAATTTTGGTTGTGCCCCTTCGCTGTTACTGATCACACAGATCACACGGTGTTTTTCCTGTTTCCAGATCATCAATGCCTTCATAGTAAAAAAATAATAAGGTTTGTTTCATAGGACGTAAAAAAATGGGAGATCTGTTTCCAAAGGGAAAGTACAGATGAATAGGATTAGATTTGCATTAGATTTGTATATTTTCCCTGGGCACCCCGACCTTACTTAAGGAATCACTTGGCTACGTGGTAAGATTGTCACCCATGTCCCTCAGCCCACATGAAAGAAATCAGTCATTCCAGTGAGAGATAGAGAAACTGCCTACACAAAACCAGGAAGAAGCAGCCCCAGGAGGCCTGTTGCCTTCAGGATGGCTATTTCTTCATAACCTAGACCTGTATTGCCTGCAGAGCTGGCGGGGGGGAAGGGGGAAAGCGAGTGGGGGTTGAACTCCACGTTCCAAGAGCACGTTCCAAGAGCAATCACATATCTCAGTTCTTCCAAAGTGCTAAAAATTTGTATAAGCACAGAGAAGCAAGTCCATTTTTAAACTCAAGCAAACGCTTGCCCAGAATGTTTTACAATGCTCAGTTTAGCTTTCTCTTCTATTTTTTCATATTCAAACAGTATCACAAGCGTGTCAGGAGTGTTTCTAAAAAGAAAAGAAGATACAAAGAGCTTGTGAGCCCTGGAAAAATCTTTCTATGTCAGCTTCAAAATTCTCACCAAAGCTGTGTAAGAAGCTTGCTAGAACAGCACCAGATGCTCAAGTGTCTTCAGTAGTTGGAAAATGATAGCAATTCAGGAGCTGCACACAGCTCCCATGAAGTCAGTAGAAAGATCCCCACTGATATAAGGAGTCACTGGATGAAACCCCAACTTCGTTAAATAAGTTTCCCTGTCTACCAACTAGAGAAAAAAAAAACAGGTATGGTTGAAAGTAGAGGCTGTTCCAGAAGGAGTACTGTGTTTTTCAAATATAATAGGTGCTCTTGTAATAAAGACCTTTTCTTCTGGGGATTTCACAATACTCGGAAACACAGAGCTATTTGCAACTCTTCCCTGTAAAATACGGAACTCAATTCCCCCAAATGCTGATTTTGCTGCAGTTCCTAGCAGCAAATATGTACTTTGTTCCATGGTTTGTAGTGAAACCTAGGAAAACCTCAGATAGCAGAGGAAAAGCATACAAATTATGGGACAAAATCTGCCATTATTTAGCATATTACTGCCTGAATATGTGTCTTAAAAGACAAGACTTTCTTTAGCTCCAGCTTGTGGATGAAGAAAAATTGTCACCAAGAAATAGTTCAAGGGATGGAATGATTTAAGCAGAAATCTCTGGGGAATGAAAGAGAAAGCGGAGGGGAGAAGTCTAGCATATGAAGCTCATGTAAATAAAGCACTGACCTTTAGTTTCAACACTCTGTTTCAAGTCCAGCTTTCTCTCCTAAGTGGAACTAGACAAAGGTTGGTGGGGAGGTTTATTCCTCTGGGACCTGTGTTAGGCCCATCAGGCATCCCAAGGGAATCAATTTGAAAGGTCACAACATAGCTGCTGGCTATCTTTTAGCTATGGAAGGGCCCCCAAACTTCACTTGTTTATAGAGTCCTCCTGATGATTGAAAACTATCATTTGTTGTTGTTTTGACCTCTTAACATGTTCTCGTCTTGGTTCCAGAGCATTCAAAGACTAGGGAATTCCATACAGAGCCAGAATGAACAAGAAGATAGCTTTTGGCAATTGCTTGGCAGCTATATCCTGCTAAATACTTTTTGCAGTCTGTAAGCTGAAACCATATTCCTCCTCTGAAGTGCTCTGCTGCCCCACCACAGGTATTTAGTTACTGAAGTTCCCAGTTACTCTTCAGAAAATAGACCCAGTCCACCAGACTTTTATAACAGATTAGAAAATCCCGATGTAGTTCTCATGTGACTGAGGGTACTCATGGAAAGCATATCAAGGTAAGAAAAATAATTCATGTGACTCATAGAGACAGTGAGATATTTAATATTTTTAGAGGGCACATCACACGCTTTAAAGAAGGCTTCATATACCACTATCTGCTAAAGAAGTATTTTCTGAAG
The DNA here is from genome assembly GCF_028500815.1 of Rissa tridactyla. Classification (NCBI taxonomy): domain Eukaryota; kingdom Metazoa; phylum Chordata; class Aves; order Charadriiformes; family Laridae; genus Rissa; species Rissa tridactyla. Next base: position 128,303,408 of record NC_071467.1, read on the forward strand.
CCTCACTCTCCCTTCTCACCACGCATCACATTTCTTTTTTCCCTTGCCTATTTTCTCTCTTACCATTCTTTCTTCCATTGTGTTCATATTCCTATAACCTTCTTTTCCTTCTCCTTATCTCTTCATTCACAACCAAGGATCTGTCACAACAAATTACATATTTTTGGCAGAGAACATGCAGTTAGCTAAAAGAAGATGTGTTCCCTTGGTTTTCTCCTGGCCAGATCTGTGTGTGCTGAGTGACACGGAGATCAAAGGCCAAATATACTTTCTATAAGCCACAAAACTGTATGCAGGTTTTATTAGAGATGTAAAATGTCTCAGGATTGCAAACTCGATTCTCCAAACCTATCACTGGCCAGAAGAAAATATCCCAACCTTTTTTAACTAGAATATATCTACTCAAGTGTATCATAAATGACTGAACTAAGTGAATCAATAAGCAAGGAGGGTTTTCATTTATGGATAGAAAGAACTAATCGGTAGTAATATGATTGTTCTCTGTAGAAAATGGGTAAGGTATAGAGTGCTGCCATTGATACGTAGGCAGCATTAGTCACTGTCAATATTCTCAGAGAGTTCTACTCATTGTGATGAAGCTTTATAAATCTTTGTCATGTCTTCAGTGCAATAGACACCCAAATCTACTTACATTTCAGGTAACGTATTAACATAAATAGCCAAGTACCAAATAGGATATCTGACAATTTCCTTTAAAAAATGGAGGTTAGATTATTAGGTGACATTGTGCTGTATTATCTTCCATTTTTTTCTTCAATGATCGGTGCATACAAGGAAGACAAGCAGATTTGAGAGATACTCATGGATGGCGTTAAAAGTAGATTGAACAATCAAAAAAAATATACATCTTTTAAATACGGAGTTCATGTCTCTGGTATATTAGAGGCGCTTCTCACCTGAATTCTCGCTGAATGTTATTTAAATAGCATATGTCTTCTTAAAGATATTTGTTGTATCCCAGCTGATCACAGTCTTACGAGTCTGTTCTGGGTCTGATACTCTTCAGTTGTCAACTGACACAAACCTGTTGACATTAAATAAATTCAAGCCCTCTTCTCATCAAAGGCTCAGGCACAGTTGTCTCTTTTCACTTTCTGCACTGATCATGGCAATGTCTAGAAACCGATGTCCGAGAAGTACAGGAAAATAACTCCTCATATCTGGTCTAAGCTATTTTTGAGCCATGTTGCAGAATGTTCAGATTTGGTCCCAATTAGTAACAGTCACAAGTGCTGTAAAAATCCACCTACAGTGTCAGTACAGGATTGAGACTGGCCTTTGTTGTACATTGGCATGTTGATTCTCTAATATTATCTCTTTCTCTCCCCTCCCTCCAGCTCTGTCTTTTCAGGCAATGCTACCCACACCTTAAACATCATGAAATGTCATCAATGGAGTACTTCTCACTATGAAAAGAAGATGAGCCAGTGAGTCAATATATTCTTTTCAGACTATAGCAAGTGTCTGGCCCCATCTGTCAAGGACATGCAGTGTATATCTCTGAGTCCATTTTAGCTTTAAAATATGATTTTAACAGATGTTCTCAGAGGCAAAAGGATTTGACCCACTGCCCCAACAGGCCTGGGACAAAGGCATACACTGATGAAGAATCATGGGCTAAGAAAAGTAAATCTAGGTAGACATTGTGATTTCTTTCTGGAAAAAAAAAACAGCAACACAACGAAACAAGCAAACATTTTCTTCATTATGACCTTTTAATTTATGAGGCCAATGTACTAGGAAGCAACTATTTGATTCAGGACTTAAATAAGATGCAGTGATAAATACCCAGAGTAACTGTGTGCAGTGAACACATCTGTGTGCATGCAGAAGAGAGGCAGAGAGATAAAAAGTGTGTTTGTACAATTATACTTATGCCCAAAAGTAATTACTGTGTGGCCTGCACTCCGGGCTGGAGGACAAAAATAATCATGTATTTTTCCATAAAAATAATAAGGTAATTACTATGTAAACACTATGTCGCTACATGGTAATTATTGCAGGCCAGGTTTTGCTCCCCGTATTCATACTGACTGCTGCTACCAGGTGAACTGATCCCCACCTCCTTGATACCAAAGTGACTATTTGGAAGCCATGTACCAAGTATGAGTAAAGGTGACAGCCTTCTGTAATTAAATGGTCAATGAGCAATTACTATGTAAGTACAGCATAATGGAACTGTGCAAAAGAATCTCTAAGCAGAGGAACAAACACATTTAAATATTGTGTTATTAGAGTCAACCTGTCACGCTTCCGTTGTTAGTAAAAAGATTTCCTTGCACAGGAAAATCCCTTGTTCCCTTTCTGTGCCCCTTTTAAACACTTTGGTTAAAGAGCAGAATCATAACAAAACCACAGAAGCCAAAGATGCGTGAGAAGGGGTACGTTCCTCCCTTCACCACTCTCTTGACCAGGTCCGAGTATGCTGGTAGAGCCACCTCTGAGCAGAAGCCAGCTCTGCACCAGGAGCAGGAAGGACACTAGCTGACAGAGGTGGGTGGCCTTCAAATTGGGTTCCAGTCTGATTTCTGTGAGAGACTCCATCTGAAAGCTATTCCAACTGCTCTGTGCCTCAGTTCCCCAGACACAAGATCAGAATAGGTTTATTTTCTTTTTGTCAGGGATGTGATGGGAATGAAATCTATTGCCTAAATGTCAAACACTGGGGAGCTGCAGGGACAAGGATCCCATCCATAGGAAGATTCCTCCTTCACCTCAGTGAGCCTCAAATGTATTAATTTGAGCTTTTCAACACTTGTGATAAATACGGTGCCTCTGTTCTTATCTGATTGCATTTGAGGATCTCAAAGCACTTGGAGAACTGTAATGATCTTGGTGATACCGTTCCTGCTCTTATTAAAATCAATAGCAACGCATCTTTTGATGTAGTAGTAATACAGTCATGCCACAGGCTTTATAATATGCCGAGGAGGAAGGTGTATACCTTCTCATGGTTTTTCCAGTTAAAAAATAATGGTTTTCGTCAAGAGTGACAGGACCCCAAGTTCTGTAAGCTGTAAGATCAAGTTCCAGTTGATCCAAGAAGGCAAAACTTTGCTAAGAAGCTTCTTGGAGTTTGATGTTGTTGCTACCAAAGCAAGAGGAACTGTACCCACTGATGTCAGGGTATGCCTGAGCCACCACCCCCCTACTCCCTGCACTGGACTATGCAACAACAGCTAGTTGTCAGAGCAGACAAAATGAAGACAAGCAATCAAGAGGCCAAAAACCTCTTAGCACAGAACAGAGACATTATAGTGTCTAATTACCAAAGTGTCCTAAAAGGTGTTTGTGTTTTGCAAAGCATTCTGTCACAAGACCATCGTCAGGCTCATTATAAATGTAACCCACCAGCATCTAATTGGTATTCCAATATCTTTGAGCTGTGACCTAGAAAGAAAGAGCAGAGCAGAAGAAAGTAGTACAAAAAAAATCTCGTCATGGTCCTAGAGTAGCAGGGCAAATGCCGGTTCCTATACTGTACATGCATAAACAGCTCTTTCTCAGCTGTTTAATGTTGCTATACCTTCGATTGCAATTACATTGAATCACATTGCAACAAATCTTTGTAATGCCAATCCCATCTTTCCACCTCATTGACAGCTCTGGAGATGCATCTGAAATTCATAGTAGCCTCATAGCCTATGGCAAGAGAAATCCATGCTGCTAAAATTTTATTTTAGAATTCAAGCTGGTTTCTCTCAGTCTAGGATGCTCTGGTTTTAATCTTTTGCTGCCTAGCACAGTGTATCAAAATAACCAGCCAATATTGTTAAACTGTCAGGGGTCTTCACTGTTGCTGAATTTTACCAGTATAAATAAATACTGCAACTTAAGGAAAAAAGAATCCCTCTGGACAGAATTTTTAACATTAATAGAATTAAGAGGAGAGGGAAAACGTGTATAAACTTCAACTTGACGCAGCCTTCTCCTTTCCTTTTTTTTTTTTTTTGGTACAGAAAGAAAAGGCTTGAGTGGAATATTCAGTCTGATTTACTGCTCAGGCTGATAGGGACTCCAGGCTGGATCCCAAAATTTGAACAACGTTCAAAGGGAGAGATATTTAAAAATCCCAGAAAAAGAGATATTTCCAAATTAATGGCATTGCCCAAATGCCTTGGCTCCTTGCACCCCACCAGGAAGGTTTATTATTTTCTGGTAAAATGTTGCTTGAATGGGGAGTGGTAGTCAGTGATGCGTCAGTGCTGCTCTTTGAAGACATTAAAAAGCTGAATGCACAACAAAGAACAGATGTTCCAGCATGCTTTATTTATGCACCCATCAGCAATCTTCCAATGACCACAAAACACAAGCTTTTTTTTTTTTCTTTTTACTCCTCGCAATATTATTTTCTGATCAACTCACACTCTATTTTTCCTCCAGCTGAAGTCTTCCGTGAATTGGTGTGTGTGTGTCTGTGCGTGCACGCATTTGTGTGCGAGTGTGTGCCTGTGTGCGTGTGTGTGCCTGTGCATGAGTGTGTGTGTGTGTGTGTGCTTGAAAGTCTGCTTCCATCAAAAGCAGGCTTCTATTGAACTGTCGAACAGGTGTGGATTCTGCAATTAGATCACATTTCAGAGAGAGAGAGACACTGAGGGTAATAATGGCGGTGAATTCTTCATAGTCAGATGCAGCACCATAGCGACCAGTAACAATGAAGAATAATAGGTATTAGTATTAGGGTGATTATTTTTAGTTTATAGAATCATTTGATTGAATACTGCCATAAGGCACCGTTAACGTGTGCACAGCGCTTGCCAGCTGTAGAGCAAACTTGTTTTACTGGCACTTATCTGAAATTCTCATCTCTCCCCCACCCTCTCTGCTCACAATTGGAATGAAAGTAGCGATTAGGAAGTGAGATGTAATGCAGATTAAATGTTATGATGGACTAAGATCCTGATAGGTTATTAAAACTCACTTGCATTTGGTGTTTTAAAGGCGTAGTGTTTGCATATTTTTCCACTGGTCTACATCTTTTGAAGATAAAACAAAGGGAACGTTTTAAAAATCCATTCATAACCAGGAGGCTTTTTAATAGTGAGCTTCCAAATTTATGACCTTCCTGTGTGTGTTTTACACCTGCGTGTTGTAAATATATATTAAGTATGGAGCAACTGTGTTACCAGTAACTGTGGATCTGATTTAAACAGAGCTAAGGCCTCCGCACCGCAGTGGGCCAGATCCTCAGCTGATGTAAACTGGCATCTCTCCACCGAACTCAGAGGTGCTACATAAAGTTGTACCAACAGAGGATCTGCAGCGAGGGGAGAATGACAGCCTTAATTTGGAATTTCCCTGCATCTGTTGGTATAAATCAGAGGCCTAACATTATTGTCACATAATATTCTGGTGTAGCAGAGGTGCTGTGAATTTTTAAACATAGAGAGAACTGTTGATCTATTGTTCCTCTCCCACCCTCCTCCCTCCCTGCTTTTGGCTGGCATTGTAGGAAAGCAAGAGTATCACAGCGTTGGACAACATGGAAAATTCCGATCTTTATTCTTAATAGATCTTGATATAGATGCTCTGTTTTCTCCTTAGGCGCAGAACTTGGTTCTTTAGAGACTCTCATAAGAAAAATAACTCTTCCTCTCATGTCACCTGGTATCATAAATATGCCATTATTCCTTCTGCAATAATAATTGCTATTAACAACAGTAATAGAAGTATCAGTATTTGATAGCAGCAGTATTTGATAGTGTCCAAAAAGCATACTAATGGCTTCATCAGAGTAGTGAATGTTGTAATCTATTTCTTGTAGACTAAGTAAATAAAGACTAAGTCTCACTCAAAGACTTAGCATGCACTATGTAAATATCGCATTCCGATTTCACCTCCCTTTGTTTTGTTAATTATAATTATTTTTCAAAAACCATTAAATTTTTTTTTTCAAAATGCCTTCCATGCTAGATCATGGCTGTTTTATTTGCATTTGATCCAATGAAACAGGAATGGCATTATTACTTTTTTCCTTGACGCTATGACAGTGTCTATGCAGATGTTGCAATACCAACTTTTCCGTATGATTCTGAATTGCAATCATACTGTGCATTGACATACTGTTCCATTTATTCATCTGATTGAATACTGCCACAAGGCACAGCTAATGTATGTTAACAGTGCACAGTATGCATAGCCTAGTGTTCTTACTTCACAAAAATGCTGGCAAATGCAACAGAGGGTGCAAACTAAAAATCACGTGCTGAATTTTGGCAAAGGTTGGCGTAAAAACACCTCCAAAAGTTACATCCTGTGATGTAAATCTCAGTATGCTTTATACAAGTCACAAAAACAGCAACGGGAATCTGTAGGGTATGCGTGCACACATAGTGTGCACTGACACAGTAATAAAACCACTATTGAAAATAGTATTTCACATGTGTCTTAGCTTCTTTCTGTATACAAACCATTTGGGGTTTTTTCTGCTATTATTTTCTTAGGTTTTTGTTTCAGTGTTGGGGTTGACGGTTTGAAAGGCACAGTGCTAAATCCGCTACGTTTTTTTCTTTACACTCCTCAAAAATATGCCATAGTAATTTAATATGCTTTAAAATTTCAATACTGATGAGGAGTTGCATGCCATTTTTTAGCCCACTGAACAAAAGGCTTACTGAGTCACACATAGCCTATTCAAATAGGAAACGCAGATGCCTGCTAATTTATCTTCTCACATAAAGTCCGTTTACCAATCCATATAAGAATTGCCCCCATGTCTTTGTAGTAGTGCAACCAGAACGGATGCTGTCACTCAGGGGGGACATGTGACCATTAGTGCCACCTCCTTGGGGAGCTCTTTAGCATACTGTCCTCCACTGCTGTAATTAAAACTAACAAGAGCAGTCTACAAAGGAAAATAAGAAAATGCAAGGAGAAAAACCTGCATATTACAGCTTGCAGCAAGCCGGAGAAAGGAAGTTGGAAGAAACATTCCTATACATTCCCGATATGCAGAGGAAAGCCAGAATTCTATGAAGGTTATCAGGGAGGGGAAAAATGAATCCATAGACAAGACGCACCACTCATTAGATGAGAAGGTTATTCCCAAACCATTAGTTTGAAAACACGCTGGTTAGAGAAGAATACTTATTTCTTAAAGGAAAGGGAGAGGAATGCTAGATATGCCCTGTTGCACTGATAGGAATAAATAGAATCAAAATCCCAATATTTCTCTGCTTCTGTCAAAAGGTGATGCTAAAGAAGAAATTAGATATTATAATTAGGGTGGGGCATTTTCCCCCTGAGAATAGTTTAGCCACCAAATATGCAGTTTGAGGCTGACCACAACTACCCACACATTTAGTTTAAATTCAGTGAATAGTTTCAGCCATAAAAAGACTCAAAAATAGATGATGAAATTAAAGCTCTTAAGATACACTGTTTGAAAAAGCAATATTTTGACATTCTGTTTTGGAACATTTTGTTTTGAAATGTAGTGAATGAGATTTTTAATGGCTCAAAAAAGACACAAAATAAAGATAAATTTTATCGTGGATTAAAATGAGGCAGTTTTTATTTTCCATTTCATACTGAAAACAAGGGGGGAAAAATCTGCTTCTGGTCAACTGGAAACATATTTTTACTCCTGGCTTTGCAACTCAGCCACTGAATCAAAACTTGATTATTTACTTCTGTTGTGACTTAAAGGTGCATGCTTGATATGGGATATAGCCTTTCAGAAATGCCCAGCTCCTGGATCTCTTCGAACAAGTGATAATGGCTTCACCTGAGAAAGCAAAGGATGGGTACAAGAGCTGAGGAGCTTGAGAAGACAACTGGCTGCTTGTGTTTGCTCAGTTTAATAAAACCCCCGATTCCAATGCAATGGTGATGAAGTTCTGCAGCATCTAAATCAAGGCCAGAAAGCCGCAATGGAACAACAAGGTTCTGAAAGCTGCAGTTCTGCTTAGCTAAGTCTTCAGTTTCCACCCTATTCTGCCAAACTCCCTTTGGGATTTGGCAGGAGTCCAGTGGTTATGGGATTAGTAGGGAGTACCCTGGTGAAACGGTGTTTTATATAGCACAGGTGATATTTCTCCTCTAGGGACAGGACACCTAACCTACGTATCTTCTTGTAGACCTAGTTCTTACAGTGGTTTTTCACTGCAGTCCTATATATAAACGCAGATGGATAAGTTTGTAAAGAGCTCACAAGGAGGAAATGGGAGCACTTGAAGGATGACTGACTTATGACAAGCACTTAAGATCTTGTCTGATTTAAAGAAACTTGTCATAAGCTAGATCTCTGAGAACTGCTGGGCTGTTATCACTGTCATAGTGGTCAGGAGAGCACTGGGTTTTCAGCACTCTCCAGATCCTATGTGAATATGTTTGAGCAGCAAGATATATTTATAATGCCGGGTACAAGGAAGGCAGATGAACACTGACATCTCTTCAGTATCAATGCCCTGAACCAATGTCCGAAGTTTAATAACAGCATGAAAATGCAATGTATTGGTGGTGAAGAGGGAAAGAGAGGAGGAAGAGGGAAGGAAGTGTCTAAAGAAAGATTAGCAGATCTCATGAGACGGTGTGCAATGCATGTTGGTTTTGGCATTGCAGCTGGGTAGGGTAGCTGGAAAGTACTATGGAACCAGGCCTCATTGCAGCTGATCCCTGAGGGATATGGGGAGAAATGAGGGGTGTTTTGTGAGCACATCACAACCAACAGTCAAGCTGTCTGTGGCCACAATGGAGCCAGAATTTCACTAGAATTTCCCCTCTTCAGCTTTCTCTTCAGTATTTTAAAATAATCTCTGCAAAGGAATAAGCAGAAAAAGTGTCACCGTTGTAGAAGTAAACATATTTGTTTACTGCTCCTCTTTTCTTTTTTTTCTAGATGGAAATGTATGAAAGTAGAAAAGAGAGGCTGCCATGATGTTTTTTCTTGATGGAAAATAGCATTGTTTGATAAGCCTCATTGCTTTGCTGGTGCCTAGAAAATTAATTCCTTCTAACTCACAGATGAGTTGACCTTTGGCTGAACCAGTCTGCTGTCATTTTAGGACTCCATTTTTCATTTATTTCAGGACAGATTCTACCATCTTTACTTCTGTTACAAAGTGCTTTATATCTCATGGTGTCCCATCAAAAATATACTACTTAATGTGAATAACTGGACTTCCTAGTTGTTATTTTGAGGAAGCACTGCTTTAGTTGCTAAGCAGTTACTTTCTCATTCTAAAACAGATCTGGGTACTGGTGTATATAGACATACTTGCACTTTATCTACTACCTCCCGAAATAACTTGGTGCCTCTAAGAACACTGCAGAAATGCGCTCTATGCCCCAAAGGACTTGTATTTTGATTCTAGAGGCTAATCCGAAGGAATAGTTTAAGAAAGGACTGGGTCACTGCAGTGTAGCCATGTGGCTACTTTCTTTTTTGCTACATGCAAAATTATTCTACTCCTAGTCAGGCAAAACATGTGCCTGCAGGAGGCACCGAAGGGAACAGAAACATGGAAGACTAAGAATGGAAGTAAGAAAATGTGATGAAAACAATGTCGAGAGAAAATGATGACATCCGCCACTGTGAGAAGAATATGCTGTGAAGTCAGATAAAAGACTTTGCCTGTTTGAAGTCAGAGGTGTTGACTAAATACACTTAAGATGAGCGTGAGATGGAGCAGCAGTAAAATACCTGATAAACAGACAATACCAGCCACCTGGCACTTTAAAAACCTGTTATAATTACATTTATTTCACACTAATAATAAAATATGTAGAAATGATCTATATTATTTAGGCTTGTGATGTATCATTTGTGAAAACACGTAATACCCAAAAAGCTCTGCCGTCAACATGTCATTTGAGAAGTAGCTTTTAGCATCGCCACACATTGTTTTCACAGCTCACATTATTAATGTGATCACCCTCTAACAGCTGTCTCATGAATCACCACAACCTGACTCCTCGGCAATAAAAGCGGTAATCCCGACCTGTCACCATTTCACCATCACCATCACAAACTTGGATATCATATGCCTGGCTGTTGTGCCGTGCAGTCTGGCATGGTGTGCATGTACATCGTGTCTGCGATGACAGAGAAAGTTTGAATCAACAAATCCATTATGAGGAAGGAGACAACGTGAAGGGGATTGCCATGAACGTATGTGTATTGACATTTAGTCTTCCCCCACCACACTTATTTCCTCTACATGACCACAGAAGTCAAATACATACAAATATAGTAGAAAAATGAGGCCTGTAGGGTCTGTGCAATAGATCCGGTCTGACACAAAAGCACATGTTCTTTTTACTAGCAATTTACCAAGGATGCTGAAATTTAGCTCTGGTTGCTATTTCCAGAATACCATTGATGGACTCTATGGAAATCCCAATTTCACAAATCTTTTTTGCAGGGAAATGATGAGATACTGAGATTGCAGTGGAAAAAGAAGTGGAAATGGAGAAATACAACAGTTTCTTAGAGTCACTGGACAGGACCCGAGACAATAACACTTTATTGTGATCTGGATCAAGAAAACATGTAAACTTTTTTCTCCCACTGAGAGACAGTATGAGTTCTGGAAAGCAAAAAAAAACCCAGCCCAAGAATACTCACAAATTTTGAAGATGCTTGGGATGAAGATTTTGCTATCTATCCTGAGCAAGGAGCATCCTTTATGTCAGCTGATGTTGGTTTATTCCATCCCCAGGCTCAGTCCTCTGTCACTTACAGAATGAAATAGTAGGTCATCCATATCAAGTTCCAAATTTTATTTATTCAGAAGCAGTTAGGTTTTATGATTTAAGGCTCTTAATGGGTGCTGGAAATTTTTGCAGAAGAAAAATGATTGATGAGCAGTAAGGAAATGTATTGCTTTATAGGCAATTTAGATTTTTTGTGGAAAAGGTTCCAAATTATTAATATAATCCCCTACATGTAAAAATGGGGTTCGAAGTCAAGATATATGATACCCAGAGGTGTACAAACCTGCATACACTGACAGCTTTGTTCACTAAAAAAAAATAAATACAAGGTGTTTTTACTGCATGAGCAGTACCCCAAAAGTACCCAGCCACAAAGAGCCATTTTTTGGAAAACATACTGTGGTATTTGTTCAACTCTGTTGCAAAAAGAAAGGAAACAAGAGCAAAGCAATGAGAGGAAAATGAGAAGACGGTGGGCTTTCCCTGTCTAATAATACATACTCTCTCTTCTTTCCCTCCTCCCCCCAGCCAGCTAAAGCAACTGGCAGGTGCAGTATTACTCTGCAGATGGACCAGGAGTAGCACACATACAGTTATATATGCCTGGCACACTCGTATTTCCTGCTTTATATCACATGCCAGCTAACCAGGCAGTAGCCAGATTTGAGAGGACATCCCCAACAGTTGTTGTGCATGGAGAGGAACCAGTCTACTGGCAGTACACTATTAACCCTTCTCCAAAAATAGACTGTGCGCCTAAGCCAGGGCAATAATTCTCATTTTCCCCCGTCCTTTCACTGTCACACTTTTTTTCTTTTTCCTTCCTTGTCGTAACAAAAGCAGAGATAGTTTTGGATGGGGCAAGTGGGCATAAGTGATTCTACAGCATTGACTCACTCCAGACTTCTCACCAATTTCTCACTGTTCTTTGAGGTCTCCCAATCCTAAACCAGCTCCTTTTAGGTTAGGGGGTGGGGGAGAATAAAGCAGGTGGAAGGGGAGGAAAGGTGACCGAGACTCCTGTTACTGTTCAAAATGATCATTGTATTTTATACAAATACCACCTAGCCACAAAAATGAATCTATGCTTTCATGGGAAAGACCCAAATTTGCTCATAAACTAACTCACTGATCACATTTATAGAAGGTCTTTTGTCATCTAAAGATGCAACTAATTATTTGGTAGGATTTACAAAACCATCTAAAAGTAGATTGAGACTTAGGAGTCAAAGTTTACGTGAGTCAGACAGATTGACAAAATCACCTGTCTCTGTTAAACTTGGTGTGATATCATTGCAAAAGTGCCTACTTTGCCAAAGATCTTTTCCAACACTCTTCATAATTTCTGTAATTTCAGGGGAACTGCTGTGTGCATCCGTGAAAACAATGGCAAAATGGTGGTCTAGGTTTTCTAACAAAGGCAGTGGAAAGGCAATCACACCAGCTCCCTGGAAGTTCTCCCTCCAGTGGAAGTCCTAAGTGGTGGAGAATCTGTGCACCAACTCTCAGAACCCCACCACTCCCCACTGAAAGGTGTAACCAAGAAGACAGTAGGTGGATCCCGCAGGGATGCTCACAGGCATCTCAAAGCAAACTCAACTGCCTTTTATGTGACACACACTCTTTGGAAAAATGAGCTCTCTAGAAGGAGAATATTTAAGGAAATATCCCACCAATGCAAGCTTCAGCCAGTCTCAAAGCAGGAGAGATTCTGCTCAAAAACATAACCACGACTATTAAAAGGGAAAAAAGAAAAAAAAAAAAGACAAAAAAAAGACACAAAAAGTTTGAACATAGCAATAAAAAAGAACAAAACAACAACAAAATTGGGTTCCTTTAAATCCTGACATTTATCACAGCATGGGATTTACTTTTACTGCAGTATTTAAAGGATTTCCTACTCTTAGACTTGGGAATACTGCAAATAGCACAGTAAATTTAACTACTATGAGCAGTAAATGTCAAGATTTTAATGGTGCCTACTGTATGCCAGTTGGTTATACAGTCACCCATATGTGTTGACATGTAAGACCTGATTCTGCTCTCAGTTATATCTGTGTAAACCAGGAGAAAGTGCACTTAATTCAATGGAGTTACCATCACATGAAACCTATGTGAAATCAGAACCCAGGTTTGTATCCAAAATCTAGTTTGGAAGAAAAACATTGGTCTAAATCCTGATTGCTTTCATCAGTTCTTTACAGAAAAAAAAAAAAGAAAAAGATCCTCATTGTAATCAAAGGACTGGGATGGGATGTCAGGATCCAACAATCAGTTCCCATTGCAGGGGTGCTAATCATGTACGCAAAGATTGGCCATCACTTGTTTTGCATTTATCTGTCTTGTAGATAAGAAATCTATGAGGGCAGAGCTGAGGCTCATTCTGTCAGAGTAAGACTCCACCTCGATGCACCATCAATTAGGGTATCACATAAAAATAAATTAGCTTCTACTGTGCCCAGAGGACTTTTTTTTCCCTCTTTAAGCTTGAGCCATATAATACCCCAAACAGCATCCTTGTGCTTTACAGAAGCTCCTTTATTCCACCCTGCTTCTTCTTTCCATAAAGCAGCATAAAGCAATGGAGGATACTGCAATCATGTGCACCCAGGTCCCACTGGCTGAGGCTGCAGTTCTGCAAAAAAGTGTGCTTAAGACTGCTTAACAGACCAAAACCATATTGAATGACAGCTCTGTGAAGGCAAAGAATCTTCTTTTATAACAAAAGAGCTTTTATAAAAAACATCCTCCGAGGCCAACACCAAAGACAAGCCCCTTGCAGTTGCCCCTTGCAGAGACGCCAAGCAAAGCCTCTACCTGCAGCCCTCGTAGTATGTCGCACGTAGTCTTATACCTCTCAAGGCAGCAGCCAGCAAGCACTCCCTGTGAGGCTTCCTTGAGACGATTCACTACAACAAATGTCCAGCCGCACTATAGGTAACAAACCAGATAATCATTTTGAAGTATCTTAAACTCTTAAAACATGAGGTGGCTTTCTTAGAGGTATTTTTTTTTCTGACATTAAAAAATAGATGTTAGATGCAATCTTGAGATTTGATTCCAAAGTTTTGGTATGGCTAACCACATTTTCTTAGACGTACCCCAGTTCTATTACCCAACAGAGGTTATTTCAGATCCTTCTATTTTCAGTCTGCCACACACTAAGTACTCATCATTTTATGACACATAGTTACATGGACTAAGATAATGGTAATTATATCTCATACTTCAAAGCAATTACCCAATGAGGTGAGGAAGGGCTCCTTCTTCCACATTCCACAATAGAGTATTTGCAGCATGGAGTTATTCACCTTTCTCAGATGCATTAGCTATTGGTCAGAGTCAGAAGCAAGATACCAGATTTAATGGATTAAAGGTCTGATCCATTATCACACATCTTATAATTATCCAGAAGCATAAGTCTTTACAGTAATTAATCAGTGAGAGATTAGTGAATATTCCCAGTGGGAAGATACTAAGTCTGAGAAATAAGTGTAGTTTGGTGATGTCCTTAATTAGATATTGACTCATTATCCAGAACGCTTGTGTTTTTGGACACGATGGTCACATATAAAAAAAAATAAATCATATTTGCATGCAGTCCTTAAAGAATATAGGGTAATTATTCCAGACATTTACATATGACCCTGTGCTAGGGGATTCTACTTTTCAGCTTCTCTGAAGGTATGGATGTACATTTGTGGCTGCCCTGGATGCAGTAAAACAATGGAGGGGGAGGTTGTGAGCAACGCAGCAGTTCTGCCACTCTGACCCCCACAGGAGGTCTGAATCAGAGAAAAGTGGGTCTGCAACCCTGTCAGAGGGCCTGGACCAATCTGCCAACGCATGGATGGCTGGGGAGCCTCAGTGCTCATCCAAGGAAATCTGAAGGACCAGGGAAGAGATGATGAACACATGTGAACACGGAAAAATAATTCCCTTGATTTCAGCTTCTGCTGTTAAAAGGTTGCAATGCCACATGAAGACGCTGTGGGGTTTGTGTCCCTAATTGCTCTAATATCCAGCAGTTGCTCTCTGTGAAACAACCAGGTCCTCACGTTTTGAGCAAAACATGCCTGCAAACAGCAGAACTGGGAGCCCAGTGAGACCTTACCGGTCATGAATGGAGGTGTGATTTCCTCCTTATTACCTTCCTGTATCCTATCCTAACGGAAGGACTATTGTATTGGGTTAAATCAGCTTTGGTTTTCCCACTCTCAGGGGCTGAGCAGAGAGTCATCTCTGCCTATGCACAAATTCACAGAATCCTGGTTTTCACCCCAGCAGATAGTACCTATGAGATATCATTCTATTAGGTCTAGCCATGCTTTACATGTCTTTTACATAAAAACAGAGGTGTTCAGTCTTCTCTAGCAAAATCCCCCTTAATATTACTTTTATTTGGGATTTTTATACAAGGCAACTCAAAAGGAAACAGGTTTTCATAAAATTTCACAGCCCCTAAGGAGACAGAGAGCTAGAAGTGCGTCTCGAGCCTCCTCCACGCCTCGTCTCACTCGCAAAGGAACGGGCCAACACTGTGATGAGGTCTGTTAAAGGCTCCCTCAGCTCTTTAGTCGCCTCCTCTCATTCCTGACATTGTGTCCCCTCCTGTGTGCGGCACCATCGCACATTTCCTATACTCCAAATAACTTCTCACTCCTCCCTCAACTCCCTCCTTTGAGGAACCTTCCTTCCTTTTTCTCCTCACCAGTCATCTCATCTCTTTCCCCCCCACCAAGCTGTGAGCTTATTGGAACAGGGAATATGCCATATCCTCAAAGTAGTCTATAAGCATGTTTAATAACAATCTTTTTCAACCCTTGATCTTTCCTGGATGAATCCCACTTAATCCTCACTGAGATTTTTATGAATGGTTTTTCCTTATCCTTCGAGGCAACATCTTTCTGCTAATATTTTTATGTCAGCAACTAAGTGGGAGATAGACTGTGGCTGCTAAAAATAAAGAATAAAAGACAAAAAAACACTAATTACTCAGATCAAAACAAAATCTGGAGAAGTGAGTCATAACTCAACAGAAAGCAAAGAATGTCTTGCTTTTCACTGAGGAAAGAAAAAAACGATAGAAAATTAAATTCTGCTCCTCTTACACTTAGGGGATTATTGTCATCTTTTAGTTAACCAAACTAGATCTTACTGCAGCTCACACTTCTAGACTGCAAGTAAGAAATGAAAGATGTCACTAAAACACACACGAGTTGCAAGGCAAGAAAGCCAAACAGCTTGAGCTTTACAAATGAAAGAGATGAAATTGCCACAGTACTAAATAAAAGGATTTAATCAAAGCAGAGAACACAAACTACTTCTGCCTGTGCAAAGCCAGTGAGATAGTACAACTAGTAGAAGGCTGTCTGCTTGTACATTGTGCCAGTTAGTGAACTAGCATGCACCAAAATAATTTGTAAATAGATATCTCTTGCTTTGGGTTCTTATTTTAAGGAAAATTTCAGCAGCATGCAAACTATAAATACTTCTGGATCCATCCTTGATGCAACTGCACTGCAGTATTTGTAACGAAGTCTTTTATGCATTATGTAGTGTTTCAACTGCGGAAAAATACTTTCATAATATAGTAACTTAGATGTCTGAGATAATGCTCATGGGTCAAGTTCACAGATGATGTGAAGAATGATGTAAGATATATATGAGACCTGCCATATCTTACTCCTTCTGTAGTTTTTCTTAATACAAATCAACCTTTTCTAATTTACTGATCATTGAATTAATAGCCCTTTAAATGTGTCTGTATGCATATGGGAGCTTTTTTTTAGCTGTTATCAAAGGCTTCATGTAGGTCTTGTGTCCCAAACAGGTAAAAAATAGTATTGGATGACTTCAAAGTTGAGAAATGATTGAAACTTATTCAACAAAATGTCACTCAAAGCAATCTATAATCAAAAATCACTTCTATCTATTATTTATTTAAAGGTTTATGGAAAATGACTATTTCAGAGAGGTGGGAAATTCTCTGAGATTTGCCCATCAAGAAAAATAGGCCCACAGCTCATAGATTGCTGGAGAGGAGGGTGACCACAAGCTAAATAAACTCACTTAGCACACAACAGCTATACCCATCAGACCATATCACGGACTACATACTGTTTGTGGGCTATTTATACATGCCATTACTAGAGGGATATGTCTTTCACTTGCTGAATCTTTGTCTGCTATGCACTCAGTGCTTTAACTGCTATCATTACAAATGTTTACTCCTTCTCTAATGTATTATCAAATTGCACCCATTTTCATAATAAAACCTTTGCCCCAATATAAATAGTTTATTCTTGCAAATAACAAAAAACAGGAAGAATTAAATGGTTTTTTTTAAGAGATAATATACACTGAGAAAGATCAAGGGCATGATCGATTTTAAAAAGAATATGCTTCTGCAACCCAGCTTACATCTTTTGAAACCAGAATTTGCTGATTTCATTCTGCAAGTATGCAATCTGTCTTTAAACTAACTTGGGGCGTGCTTCCAAATTCGTAGCATAATTATCAGCTACAAAAGACTGTCCCATCATTGAAAAAGAAGACCTCAGTCCTGATGCCCTGTCCCTTAAACTCTGTTAAGGAAGACAGCTCTGCAAAGAAGAACCTCTAATGATGCTCCATGGCACAGCATACATTCCTGGTAACAGGCTGGTCAAAGCCAAAGTTTGGAACTACAGCCAAGCTGATCCAAAGAGAAGGGATATAAAGACATAGTTTTCAGATGAAAAGGCCAACCTCCCAGGAAAGTACTAGTGATGTTTCCGAAGAGCAGAAAGAATGAGAGTGAACACTGGCTGATCAGATATATGGAAGGTAGCCGTATAGAATATACTCTCCTATGCATCAGTGAAACAACTGAACAGTTGTTTTATTAAACAATATTATGAACTCTCTGATCATAATAGCAGCTGCTATTTGTATCCCAGTAGACTAATATGCTCTGTTTTCCCTATTAAGGCACATTTGGGACAGTTTTGGAGAGGGAGGGGGAGAAATTGCAGTGAGAAGATGTGCCAGGATTCCATATTTCAAACAATATGTTACCGAATACTTTAAAATGAAAATTCTTTATTATTTTGTAGGTATGTTCCATATTACAAGCAACTCATACAAGATGGAGTAACTTCCTGTCTATATTATGCAATAGATTTCCTCGGTAAAGGCTTATTTTTCAAAAAAAAGTGAGTGGGAGACATACCCATAAGTAAGTATCCACAGCTGGGTGCATAGCTTGCTTATTTATACACTCACGAGTACACCAGAGACTAGAGGTACTTCCAAGAAAGTACAGATTTGGGGGAAAGAAAGAACTAGCCTGGTAAAAAAAGGAGGCCACAGCTGCCATTTGCACCTGCCAAGTCATATTCACATCTCATCATTTGGTACAGTCATGTCGCAACACAGTTCTCCCACCCAAATCTCAGTTGTATTAGGTCCCTTATGTTTCAGTAGCCATTCGTGGATGCCCATATTTGTACAAGTCTGTGTCTAGCTGCAGTAGACGTGGATTCTGGATAATTATTAGTTTTGAAAGGGTTTTTAATTTTAGAAGATGCAGTAGCAAAAATATTGTGAGACTCATATTCCAATTTAAATATTAGAATGATGTTTCATTGTCTTTCAGTATAAAAAAATTAGAAGAGATTATGATTTTTTTAAAATGATGCTACTTTGATACGATATTGCGAAGAGAATAAGGCACTTTCCTTTAAACTGATTTTCAAAGCTATATCTGAGATCTATATCTGCTGTTTATGGATCACAACTAACTTTATAGTCATGTATAAACTGTACTTCTGAGTGCTGTAAGAGGTATCCCCTGTCTCACAATAAAAATATTATGGAACATTATATTTCCATATAGTAATGGCACTCTTATTTTACTAGTAGGAAAGGTATTGTACTAATTTAATTGACTAACATAAAAGTCTCACAAGCAAGATCAATATTTTATTTTCTCAACAGTTTTTGTCAATGAAGATTTAATTTCCCATGCAGAGAAGGTGTCTGTATAGCTCACGGATACAAGTGGGGTGTGGCCCTTTCTGTTGGAGCCCGGAGGCTTCAGCTTCCCCCCCCGCACCAGTCCCATGGAAGCCTCAAAGCCAAAACACAAGCCTACGTGTCAGTAAGTAGGGGTTTTATTTGCGACCCCATAATAAACTTATCCCTTGACCCAAAATCATATAAATTCTGTATGTTTTAGTTTATGCCTGAACTACAGACTTCTGACAGTTTAGCTGTGTTGGTTGGGATGTGAAGATAAGAAAACATAAGCAAAATGGAAAAAAATATGACTTAGCCTATTTCACAGGTTTGACATCAGAAGACAGACGCTTCTGTAGAAGGGCAAATACTACCCTAATCTCTGTTGTAAATCTAAAAGGGTTTTTTTGATCTTTTTTTACACCGAACACAGAAACACACACAAGTTAGGCTAAATACAGCATTGTTTAAAGACAATAAAATTAGAATGCTGCAAATCTGCAATTATAATTCAGATCCTCTGCACAATGGACAGATATGTGAACTTTCCCTGAACCTAAAACCAAATGCTGTTTGAGATAAATTTTCAGTTGATCTGGGTCAACCGCTGACATTGTGTGGAAGCCATTGGCAGTTCAGTGGCCAGAGTCAAGTTTCACATTGAACTTCTGCATTTGCTCAAAACCAAAACTCCCTGAAAATTCAGAGTTTGTAAATTAGAGCCAGAACTTCACGAAACTCTAATTAGACTATAATCTGTCCGCAGAACAGATTTATTTACTGTTCTGTTAATCCCTACAGGCTCCTCATCTAAAGGAAAAATAAAATATCCTTCCCACCTGTACTCACAGCCTGCTCCAGCCGTGGCACCAGGCAGCACTAGGCACAAGTTTTACAGGTTACTGTTATCACAGGCAAGAAGAAATACTGAAACTCATCAAAGTGTTTTAAAAATAAAGTCAGAGATATAAACATAACCTCATTTTACAGAATGAATAGAGAAAACAGTGAGGTCTGAAGCAAGTGAGGTTTGATGTGAAAGTTACAGCCCCTTTGGCCGTTTCAGTGGATTGACTCCCGAGAAGAAGACACTCCCACCTGGCAAATGATGCTAATAATAACAATTATTATAATTATATACATAATTACTCCACACTTATTATTAATAACCAATGCTAATAAAGCTGAAACCTGAAAATAATATTAAAATCATGTTGCCTTTTGCACATCAACAGCGTATTTGTTTATCATAGGGATGAAACGAGGAAAGCCAAGGCCGCCTTGGAATTAAACCTGGCAAGGGATGTCAGGCTCAACAGGAAGGGCTTCTACAAGTATATGGCAGGCAAAAGGAAGACCAGAGAAGTTGTGGGCCCACTGTTGAATGAGGCAAGAGCCATGGTGACAGAGGATGCGGAGAAGGCAGAGTTACTGAGTGCCTTCTTTGCTTCAGTCTTTACTGCTCGGCCCAGACCTCAGGAGTCCCAGGCTTTGGGGAAAGTAGCAGGAAAGAAGAAGAAAGAAGAAAGAAGAAAGAAGAAGAAAGAAGAAGAAAGAAGAAGAAAGAAGAAGAAAGACGAAGAAAGAAGAAGACTTCCTCTGGGTTGAGGAAGATCGAGTGAGGGATCAATTAGGTCAATTAGGTATTCACAAGTCCATGGGCCCCGATGGGATGCACCCAAGAGTGCTGAGGGAGCTGGCGGAAGTCATTGCTGGGCTGCTCTCCATCATCTTTGAAAGGTCCTGGAGAACAGGCGAGGTGCCTGAGGACTGGAGGAAAGCCAATGTCACTCCAGTCTTCAAAAGAGGCAAG
The DNA here is from genome assembly GCF_028500815.1 of Rissa tridactyla. Classification (NCBI taxonomy): domain Eukaryota; kingdom Metazoa; phylum Chordata; class Aves; order Charadriiformes; family Laridae; genus Rissa; species Rissa tridactyla. The sequence goes on from NC_071467.1 coordinate 128,323,899, forward strand.
AAGGAAGGCCTGGGGAACTACAGGACGGTGAGCCTCACCTCCATCCCTGGAAAGATGATGAGACAGCTCATTCTGGACGTCATCTCAAGGCATGTGGAGGAAAAGAAAGTTATCAGAAGTACTCAACATGGATTCACCAAGGGGAAATCATGTCTGACTAATCTGATAGCCTTCTATGATGGCATGACTGGATGGACAGATGAGGGGAGGGCGGTAGAAGTGGTCTACCTTGACTTAAGCAAGGCATTCGACACGGTCTCCCACAGCATTCTTATAGGGAAGCTTAGGAAAAGTGGGCTTGATAAATGGACAGTAAGGTGGATAGATAACTGGTTGAAAGACAGAGCTCAGAGGGTCGTGATTAGGGGCACAGAGTCTAGTTGGAGGTCAGTGATGAGTGGTGTTCCCCAGGGGTCAGTACTGGGTCCAGTCCTCTTCAATATATTCATCGATGGCCTGGATGAGGGGACAGAGCGCACCCTCAGCAAGTTTGCCGATGACACAAAGCTGGGGGGGGTGGCTGACACACCGGAAGGCTGTGCCGCCATATAGAGAGACCTGGACAGGTTGGAGATTTGGGCAGAGAGGAACCTTATGAAATTCAACAAGGGCAAGTGTAGGGTGCTGCACCTGGGGAGGAATAACCCCATGCACCAGGACAGGTTGGGGGCTGACCTGCCAGAGAGCAGCTCTGTGGAAAGAGACCTGGGAGTCCTGGTGGACGACAGGATGACCATGAGCCAGCAATGTGCCCTCGTGGCCAAGAAGGCCAACGACATCCTGGGGTGCATCAAGAAGAGTGTGGCCAGCAGGCTGAGGGAGGTCATCCTCCCCCTCTACTCTGCCCTGGTGAGGCTGCACCTGGAGTACTGTGTCCAGTTCTGGGCTCCCCGGTTCAAAAAGGACAGGGAACTGCTGGAGAGGGTGCAGCAAAGGGCTACCGAGATGATTAGGGGACTGGAACACCTCTCCTATGAAGAAAGGCTGAGGGATTTGGGTCTTTTCAGTTTGAAAAAAAGACCGCTGAGGGAGGACCTTATCAACACTTATAAATACTTAAAGGGTGGGTGTCGAGAGGATGGGGCCAGGCTCTTTTCAGTGGTGCCCAGGGACAGGACAAGAGGTAACAGGCACAAACTTGAGCATAGGAAGTTCCACCTAAACATGAGAAGGAACTTCCTTACTTTGTGGGTGGCAGAGCACTGGAACAGGCTGCCCAGAGGCGTGGTGGAGTCTCCATCTCTGGAGACATTCAAAACCCGCCTGGACACGTTCCTGTGCAACCTGCTGTAGGTGACCCTGCTCTGGCAGGGGGGTTGGACTAGATGATCTCCAGAGTTCCCTTCCAACCCTGTGGTTCTATGATTCTGTGATTCTATGATGATTCTTTTAATTTTAGAACATACCTTGTGACTCTGAAGGTGCAGATGCAAGAGGAGAGACAGCAGTAGCTGAAGAGCGTTTTCTTCTTCTGCTCTGTGGTACGTAAAAGGAGCTGAAGAAGTTGTAAGGCTGACTGCAAATCTATCTGAGGGGAACATTTTGGAAAGCTGCTTCCTAGATAGACAAGGAAAGAGCCTGGCGAGAACTGACAGACCCTTCAACTACCCACGGTGTGTCAGGGCCCAGGGGGGTCCCACAGGGGGCCCTGACCAGCCCCACACACCTGGGGGCCCCATTTCAGCACAGCCCGGAGTCTGCCAAGCCACAGACCCCGATGAGCCTGACCCCTCCATGGGCTGGTGGCCCGGCCTGCCCTGGGCCTGGCCCTCCAGCCTGCCCTGGGCCTGGGCCCCTGACCTGCCAGCCCTTGCAGCACCCTGGCACCGCTGTGTAGCTTCCACCTTTGCATGTCACTGGTGAGCAATGAGGGAACAGGCTTGTTCCTTCCAGACCCTTTTTTCTTCCCTTACAAAGCAGAAACCTCTGGAGCTCGGTGCCTGGCAGCTTGTTCAGGCCAAATTCTCTACTCAGACATACAGTGGCTTGCAACATGAAGACTATTTAAGTACAGTTAACTAATGCCTCTACCTAAAAACTCTGTTTGCCTATTTTGTTCTTCATTTTACATCCTGACATATCACTCTCAAGTTTGTTCAGGCCAGACAGAGATGACTTTAAACTACGTAGGAGTTCAATATCAATACAGATTCTCAACCTGGCTCTTAGAAACTCTTTATGCCTATCCTCAAAGTTGTATTTTTGTATCCCTGGACTTGATAAATAGCATGTGTAGTGAGGTGGGAAAGGTGTTCATAATTTCCAGCTGAAGTATTGCCTGGTGAAGTGTCAGCTTGGGTTACATAACTCATATATAAACAGACTTTTTGTGGCTGGTAGGAGAATAATTGGTTCACCTCGTCTATTCCCCTATCTCACACAGCTGCATTGGCCTCTTATTTCATTATTCAGTACAGCTTGCAATGACCACCACATTCTTTACAAAATAGCATTTCTAACATTCAGAAAAATCTCATAGATTAAGAAGATACGCTCAGCATTTAAACCCTAAAATCTCCTCAAGAAGATGCAGTGTTTATTGGACTATTACATTACCCTGAGGTTGGCCAAATCTGAACCTTCAAGGCCACTATCATGGGAGAAAGGTTACTGTGGAGCTGAGCCATTGGCCTGGGACTCAGAGAGATATTTAGCAGCTGCAAAGCTCTAGAGATCCCTCAGCCAGATGCCTCGAGTGCAGTGGGATGACTTTTTGCATTAAGCATGAGATAGTCTCCTCCGGTTTCAGAGCTGGGTAGACTAGCTCACATGGAGAATGAACACAGCATAGCCAGTCAGCTGAAAAGCCTTGCCTTTCCTAACTACTTACTAGCTTTCCCAGGCTAAGTGAACAAAAAACTAAGGCATGTTAGGTACTACTGTAATAATAAATCATTACAATTTCCCAGGGAACGAAGTCAAGAGGAGTGAGTTAAACCATTACTGGCACCAGCTGGAGTGCCCTAACAGTAAGGATTCAAGGAAAGGCAGCAAGGTTTTTCTATGAGCTTTTCATTGCATGAACCCTGCAATACCATTAGTTTCTCATTAAGTGTTTCCTTCTTCCTGTCAGTATGGGAGATGACAATGTTATCATGTAGAGAGAGCATGGTCACATGCAACATTTACCAATGTGGTGTAGCGACTCAACCTGCAGATACTTCACCAGCATTTTAGGTAATTTTCTTAACCTTTCTGGGACAGGATGTAGAACAAGAGAGAAACATCTCACCATATCACTGTGATCCCAAGCTTTTGATGAGCCGCTAGTGACTATATGTGGTTCTTCTTCCCAGCTGAAGAAACAGTCACCTGTAGAAAGAAAATATTGAAGGTATTTTCAGATACAGATACATTTGAGAATTACTGCCATGAGCAATCACACGCTGATACTGCAAAGTGCGTATATGCTTCACAAATGGAACATTTTACCATGAATCAAGTCTTCTAAAATCTCCACACAGTTACGCATCAGGCTCCTCTATACACTCTCATTTTCCATTACCATTTTTTCCACATCATCTTCAACACTTCCAGTCCTCCTTTTCTGCATTGCAAAGGAAGGGACCTTTCCCATGTTTATCAGAGCCAGACTCACTTCTGGACTCTTCCATCTGCCATTTCTTAGAGTCTTTTCAGGTTACCTATATCATACAATTAAATTATACTTTTAAAAATTACTCTTGAGTGATAAAGTAATAAACGTGCTACTCATTTCTTTCTGCTTCTCACTTGGACTTTTATAGGTGTATCACTTACAGATTTTTTCATTTTTCCAGACTGTAAAATGAAGAAAATATTTCAATCCCCTCTTCTCATACTGGAGGTGTAAAGGCAAGTTAGGGAATGTGCAGAACATGTTCTGGAGATGAGCAACATTAAAGATATGGCTGATACTTGTCTAGAAGCAACAGCAGTAGCAGTACTGACTGCATGAGAAGGAACGTGCCTACGTAAAGTGCACACATCTGTGAAAACCACTCTGTGTCTTCTCAAAGTGCACACATCTGTGAAAACCACTCTGTGTCTTCTCACTTCAAATGGGCACCCTTTCCAAAAGATCACAGGAGAATTTTTACATCATTGAACCATCCCTCGGTTGCCTCTCATTGTTCAAGACTTGTACTAGAATATACTGACAAATCACTAGGAGACATCTTCTTCAAGGTCTTTGTAAATACTACTACTTATGTTACCTGAATTTAAATCATAGTCAATTTTCTAACATCCATATTAAAAAAGTGGATAGAAAAAGATCTCTTTCTGTTAACCTTCAGTTTAAAGCTTAATTCCCTCAAACATGTGAGAGAGCAACATGAAATTGTACAAATATCCATGGAATAGGAAAGGTAAACAGGAGGTGTCTCTAAGGCCAAGCAAATGTGTTGAAAACCCCAAAGTTTCCTGCATCATTTTCTTATACTGAATTGCATGTATAGTTTATAATAGCAAATTATTTCCTCTTTCAGGTGTCCAATCAAAAGTTACGTGAAGTCCCCCTATCCCAATTCCCCAACTGCATCATAGAGAGCAATATAATAAGGCCCCATTGACAAAAATATTCCTTGATTGCAAGGATCGTCGATATCCTGAAAATGAGTTTTCACAACACTAGAGGTGCACTTCAGCTCACTTTGCCAGGTGTTTGCATTGCAGTGATAATTTCCAGCACTGTGCTGGCTGCTGAATATGGCCCAAAATTGGAATCGCCCCCGTAGGAGTATTCAGTTTGCGTAGAGAAACCTGGGCAAAGAGCAGAGCAGACTACCATCACAAGGAAAAGAGCAGAGCACCCCGAATGCAAGCTGCATCACAGCAAGCATGCAGGAGTCATGCTTACAGCTTATACCAGCAGAAGTTTCAACACTGATATGCAGGAAAGCTCAGGGAGAATCTCAGAATCGAGTTTTCTTTCAAGTTCAAATCTGTGTTTTGGGGGGACTTTGGGGTAAACTCAGACGCACGTGTTTGCGCACACAGTGCCTTTTTCCTCTTCACTAATGTATTTCCACAAATGCTTCCCTTAATCTGAATCTATCTCTGTGCATGTGTTTGATAGTGACTTCCCATCATCCTAAGCATCTGGTGATTCCTGATCTACAGTTTACTGATGAAGGAAGATTTCCTCCATTCCTCACCAAAAGCAAAGCCTAAACCACATTAGCGCTGGTGTCTTTCAAAGCCTTTCTTTGCTCTTCCTGTGTACGCAAAAGAATAGATAGAGAAACAGGTAAGAGAGAGGCTTCGCTCATCATAGTACAAAGGAAGACAGCATTTGACCTCTCACAAAACTTAGAGCTTCACATAGGCACGTGTGGCACCCCAGATGCTATGTGCAAAGCCCTGCAAAGGTGACTGTTCACACTTGCATTGAGCGCAGGCTGCCCCTCCACAATGCCGGAAGGCATCACACACATGAAAATAGCTGCCCCACACAGAAGCTACTTCTACTTCCTTACTCTGCTCTTCTTCTTAGGTCATCATTGCATCACCTGTCCACAGTTTTAAGGGAGTGATGAGAGAAAGCATTGTCCTAAAGATGGAGAGAAGAAGGGAAAACCTGCCCCTGAATGTGTTAAGCTGTGAGCACACCAACCAAACTGCTCCTTCTTGTAGTCACTTCAGTGAGCAGACTGTGCCTCAAGTCAGAGTACCAGAGAAAAAAGTACTGCCTAAATGGAGACTTGCTGTTCATCACAATTTACTGACAGAAAGATGAATTCCTCCTTTCTGCAGCCAATTATCTCTCACATAATCAAAAAAATTTCCTCTTGGTCCTCTTGATTTCCCTTTCCTCTTAACTGTTTTAAGCAGCATTCCCTTCTCCAAAGCCATGACATTGAAAAGCAACCAGTGATTTCAGACACCCTTCCTTCTAGTTACCTGATTTGAGTGATGGGAAGCTCAATTTTCAGTACCTAATCTTAAAAAAGTTTCAAAAAAGTAGTAGCTTTCAAGTTGGGCAAACAACAGTTGATGTTAAATGTAATAGTAACATTTGAAAATGTTAGCCCTTGTAACACACGCAAATAATGACCAAACAGTTACAAATTGTAAGTCTTATGCTTATGATGCTAAAAATGACTTTATAATTGACCATTACCTATGGAGTTTGTGTTTTCACTGATTTAGTGTGATTACTCCAGTTTTGACAAAGGTTTACTCCCTAGGAAAGGCAAGGAGACTCGGGCTCGTTTGTGCCAGCAGCACAAATCCAGACTCTGGCTCCCGGTCCCTAAGGCACAGCTACTTTGCCGGCACGGCTCCCCTGCACCAGCTGCAGGAGCACTAATCCTCAAATTGTCAACGGAGGACAGACACCCTGGAGCCGGCCATCCCAAAAGCTCCGCATGGAGAAGTTTGAGCTGACTGGGTCTGCTGGTTGCTGGCTCTGGGAGCCGTAGCCCATTGCATAATGCAGCAGCACCGTATGTTTATGTATCTTCATAATCTGGAAAAGTGAGCATCTCCCTTAATCACTGGTATTTATGATTCATAAAGAAATGGAAGAAATGTGAATAAGAAATATGTGATATAAACAAAAGATGTCTGTGCCCACTGACATTGTCACTAGAATCAATCTCTTCTCCTGCAGTCATTGCACTGCATTGGGACGGCAGGCCTGGCTTAATGCAGCCTGATTGCAGCTGTGTCTGCTTTGGCTTCCTGAAAGAACTTGCAAGTCTAGCATGGTAACTTGTCATCTGCAAGCCGGGAGTTTTATTCACAGTTTGCTAGAAGCCACATTAAATAGCAACATCAGTCTGGAGATCAGCTTCTGCAGCAATGTTCTTATCCTTAAGCCTGTGCAGATGGGTGATTCCCTCTGTGCTTGCTTTAATGGCTGTGCTGCTGAAGACACTAATATTCTAAGACATATCTCTCCAGGGGGCTCTTGATATGAGAATAAAATGAAATTTGTGTCCAGTTTGCTTGGGCCTCACCAGCGCCCTAACAGCAGGATGCTGTATTAAAGACAACCTTCACAGGTGCACCTTCCACAGACAGACTGCCAGAAAAACCTTAAACATACGCA